>NC_136061.1:1728216103-1728395562 GCF_964261635.1 Lissotriton helveticus
CACAACAAAAAAGGTGCCAAGTGGATCTTATCTAGAATAAATTCCTGATTCATCTGTGAGTGGACAATGCAACTAGAGGTGGATAGTGGTAAATTCAACATGCGGCGAAGGAATCGATTCTTGTCTACTTGTACGGAGCAACTTTAATTAAAGCACCACACACCTGCATCATAAGTAGCAGTGCTAATACATCGTGAATTATACACCTTTAAGGCTGGCAAGATATTCCCTCTGGTACCGAGTCTAATAAGATTGCACACTGTCCCTGCAGCTCTAGAAAGTTAATGACTAGAGTTGTTAATATGGGAGTGCCAAAACCCTGAAGAACTAAAGGTCACGCCCAGATAACACCAGTCGTCTAAACCGCTAAGTGCATGCCCCTTAATAATAATGTTATTTAATCTTGATTTACCAGGCCCACATGACATGATGTGCAAATTAATTTAATTCGTTTTTTATTCAAGATCTTGCATGAAAAGGGGAAAGCGGTCCACCTGCTTCCTCAGTGCGTTCGGAGTAAAGTATAAAAGGTCTGCATTGTCTGCGTAGAGTAAGGCAGGCACAGAAGTGCCCTCCATTTTATGAGTAACAACTTGGGTAGAATTTGAGATGTTAGCCCATTTATGTAAAAAATAATAAGTAGAGGTGCCAATGTTCACCCTTACCGCATACCCTTTTTCAATGGTAAATCAGGTGAAAGCTCGCCTTGAGTAGTTAAGCGCACTCTAGCAGGCAAATCAGCATTTAGGAAATACAAAAGATTCACCAGAGAAGGGTCCACTCCTTCATCCAGCAACATTAGCCACAATTTGTTTGTGTTAACTGCATCAAATGCAGTGGACAGATCCATAAAGGCGAGATAGACAGGGCGACGTCTGGCAGGGATGTACTTGCTAACTGTCAGGGCTAGCTTCAAACATTGTTCATTTGTACCTACGTTTGGGTGGAATCCAAATCGAAAAGGAGAGAGGATGCCCTTGTTGCCCACCCAGCTGACTAAACGGTCATATATGACTCTGCCAATGATTTTAACTGTACTGTCAATGAGGGAAATAGGGCAAATAGGAGACATATGCATGGTAATCTAAAAGCCCAACCTGCAACCCTTGACCGTGACAACTGTGGTACAAAATGTATTGGCCTTCACAGCCCCCATGTTGATGGCCCTGACAAATGAACTCACCGAAGAGTATCCACAGCATTTTACATGCAAAAACGTCCACAAATAATCTACATCAATGAAAACAAATATGTTTTCACCACAAAGAATGATGAGCGCCCTCATTGCAGCTGCTAAATTCACCCAACCAGAGATCAAATGGACCAATCCATGCTGAGACTCATCCTCAACCATATTACAAGCCTTCTGTCTCTCCTTGTACCCTCAGTGCAAAATACTCTCCCTTTATGTGCGAGAAGCACAAAGTTGACTCAAGATCTACTGTTAAATGTGCTGAGGGGGCTAAGGGTCTGATTTAAAGTTTGGTAGGAGGCTCACTGCCTGCTAGGGCAAGAAAGGTAATAACCTCTATTGTTCTGGGTGGCTATTGCCCACCCTATTTAGAGATATCTGCATGTCTGGTGGAGATCTCCATGTCTTCTGAGGAGCTGCAGCCACCGGGGCACTTCTGAAGGCATTGAATGTTTGCTGAGCTGTTGCCATGTTTCATGCAGCCACTGCACAGAATTGTTTTTGTTTTACAAAAACAGACTCCCAAAGAGATAGTTTGATTCTATATCCCAAAAATCTAACAACACCAACACCTTGGACATTTTGTTGAAGTACCATATCCTCAAAGGTCTAAACCAGGCCGTCAACCTTGTCTCGCACTCTGGTGATGATAACTGAAGATCACAGCTGCAAAAGATAGAAAATCTTCTTTTGTGCATTTTATTGGGGGGGGTTACTCATGTGCCACCAGCCACTATAGGGGGGGTGAATGAATTAGCGCCTGGATACCCTCACGGTTGACAAGTAGCGCTCTACAAACCTACTGATTGATTGATGACCTGCATCTAACAAGAATATCACATCCATCTCTTTTGGACAGTGAGGTAGAGGGTGTTCATGACACCCTAATTGTCACAAGTCACTCCGTACCTGACTCAAAACCAAAAACACCATGATATGAAACAAGGGGAAATGAACAGGAAGAAATTTGAGCCTTAAATGTGCCCTGCAGCTGTATATGTGCATTGGATTATCGCCAAACACTCCTGTCAGTCTGCTCTAGTGTAAGTGATCCATAAATGAAATATGCTCAACTCCGTCCTGGGCGTCTCATGTTCAGAAAGAGTATTAAGTACAATAACTGTCAGCTATTCATTTAGCGTTTGATGAAATACCGCCCTGGTGATGGCAGCTATTACAGTGCTTTGCTCGTATCTCTGCTTTGGGGATGCTGCAGCAGGGCAGGCAGTCTGAGCTGCAGACAGGAAGCCTCCTCCTTCTCACGCACTGCCAGGATTGTGGGCAGGGCTGGTGTGCCAGCATGACATGACTTGAGCTTCTTAAGTGTCCCCTTGCCCTTCAGGAACAGCTCATCAAGTTGAAATAAGCAATTTCGGACACTTTTATCTAGCACTGTTTTATCAATGAGGATATTAGACGCTTGTTTCTGATCTTCACCAAATCCGCTGAGATTAGAGGATTGGGTTTCCCATCTCCGAGATTTAAGGCGCTGCTTCTGCAGTGCTGTACACAGTGTAAGCCCAGCAGGCTTCATGAACGTAGAGAATAATAATAAAAGCAAAAGGCGAAGAGCAGATTCTAAGCCCTGCCATGCTAGGGAAGTACGGCAAGAACCAGGATGACTTGGCAGGAAAAAGGTTCTGGTCCACCCATGGGAGAGGTGAAGTTCTCCCCAAGCTGCATTTGTGACCCCCTGCAGCAGAAGATCTAGCATGTTAAGCCTAGAAGAGCGGCTAGCTCTACAGTGGTGGGTCTTTGCTTGAAACTCTGAGCTTAGGTGTGCTTTGCCGCTGGCCGCGCGACGCGAAGGGGAGCTAAGCGAAGCCAGCATCTTAGTCCCACATTCCGCGCGCACGCCAGCTCAGGCCCGCCCCCCCCCTTTTTTCAAGTCGTCCTATGGGCGCGGGCTGCCAGGTGCGAGGGGCGGCCCCTAAGGGTTTATAACCAGCGCGGCAGCGAGGCTCGGCCTTTCCTCCGGCCGTCGCGTTCCTGGCTGCTCTGCGCTGTGGTGCATGAGACAGTGGCAGAAATGACGGACTTAGCCCAAATGGGTAAGACTATGGACGATATGCTGGGGTTGATGAATATATTTCAAAAGCGTTTAGACACCATGGCAGCTGCTCAGGTAGGGGCGGCCCCGCTGCCAGGGTCGGCAAGGGATCCAGTGAGTCAAGTATGGGCTCAGTCGGGGCCTTCACAGTCAGGAGGGTCGCCTTTACTGGTCGGGCCGTCTGTAATGCCACCCGCAAACAATGCTTATATTACCACCATGCAGAGTGCTCCACCAGCTAGCCAGCAGAGCACGGCTATGAATGTCCCCCTAACTGTCTCCCCAATCACGGTCACACCGCAGATTGTTAACACTTTTAATTCACAGAATGTGTCAGCAGTCGCCCAGCCGAGTGGTACCCCCGCTGTGCACCATGGCACGGCCTCCGCATGCCCCATGATGGTTGCCCCGCAAATTGTCAATGCTCTGAATTCACAAGGCGTGTCAGCTGATAACCATCAAAGCGTGGCTCCCGTTGTTCCCCAGAGTGTGCCCCACTTTCTTCCTTCAGGTACCCCACAAGTCATATCCCAGACCGCTGCTCTCAACGCACAGGCAGTAGGCCTGGCGCCAGTTGCGGATGGGACAACGGTTGGCACAAGGAATGGTACAGGTGGGTCAGCGAGCGGCCCCCCCTCAGTCCCAGCAGGGCCAGCTGGTGTGGTGAAGCATGGCACAAAAGCGGGAGGGGGATGCTCTTTGTCCAGACAGGTTCCCCAGGCGGCAAAGGAGGGTATATGGAGAAGGGAGTACATAGACATCCTGACATTATTAATGCATGACAGTGCGGGGGCAGACACTAGGCGGATGGGCAAGAAGGAAGAGGACACGGTTCGTTTTCAGCGCTGGCCTGAAAAGACAATAGAAAACTGGACGGAGGCATTTAATATATTGGCAGCTATAGTAGTGCAGAAGGACCCGGCACAGAGCGAGGCACTAATGGAGTATGCGAATTCCATCCAACAAGGTGCAAGGGAATCCGGAGGGACGGGTTGGTTCACGTACGATCAGGAATTTAGAAAGTCCATGGCCAGTTGCCCAGAAATAGGGTGGGACCACACTAACATTCAGCTTTGGTTCAAACACATGTGTAGAACTGGGAGCAGCAGGAGGGACGCACCTCAGAGGACACAGAGCGAGGGTGGGGATGCCAAAAGGTGGGAGCAGGAGCAAAGGTGGGAACAGTACCCTAGGCGGTCCTTTCAACAGCCCTTTCGGGGGGGCGGGGGAGGGGCCACGGAGCAGACACAAGACGTTTCAATTCAGGGACATGTAGGCTGTTTAACAACGGGGCATGTACATGGGGGAGGGCGTGCAAGTTCGCCCACGAGTGCAGCAAGTGTGGTTCCCAGCATGCGGCAATATCCTGCACCACCAGCCAACACCCTACCCCCACAACAGCACATGGAACAGAGGGTGCCCGGCAATAGGCCACAGGGAGGGCAAACTGGACGAACTGAGCAGGACAACGTGGCAATTGACAGACACCCCAGGCAACAAAGTAAGCAGGCAGAATACACCAGGGGCCCCTCGGCTACCATAGAACAGGGCAATGGTCCACCGGATAGCTACGAGCCAACATCTGATGACGCATCTTCCCAGCAGGGAGGGGGGGTGGAGCATTCCAAGGGTCCATCTCCCATAGTGCTGCAGAACATTCTACCTCTTCTCAGGGTCTACCCACTCGTCAAAGAGCGTGAGACGCTGGTCAACGGATTTGTGGATGGTTTTAAGATCCCGTACAAGGGCCCTCTGGGTTCCAGGGACGCCCTGAATCTGAGATCAGCTAGGGAATTACATCAGGTGGTCAGCGACAAGGTCAGGAAGGAGGTGGACCTGGGGAGGGTGGCTGGCCCGTTCCCTTCCCCCCCCTACACAATTTCTTAGTTTCCCCGCTTGGCGTGGTACCAAAAAAGCAGCAGGGGTCATACAGGCTAATACATCACCTGTCTTACCCAGAAGGCAATTCAGTAAACCATTGGCTGGAAGAAGGGGCATGCTCAGTCTCATACTGCTCGCTGGACATGGCCATTGACCTGATTAGGAGAACAGGCAAGGGAGCATGGCTGGCCAAGGCAGATATCGAGTCTGCATTTCGCCTCCTACCGGTTCACCCTGACAGTCAGCACTTGTTGGGTTTCAGGTGGGAAGGGGCATTCTTTTTCGATCGCTGCATGCCCATGGGTTGCGCGGTATCATGTGCTTTCTTCGAGGCATTCAGCTCCTTCCTACAGTGGGCACTCACCACCAGACACGGCATTTCACAGGTCACCCACTACCTGGACGACTTCCTGTTCTTCGGCAGGGACGGTTCCCATGAATGCGCCGATGCCCTGCAGGCTTTTGAGGCCCTGTCTGAGCATCTGGGAGTTCCGTTGGCACCAGGTAAAACTGAAGGGCCCTCACAGGTCCTCACATTCCTGGGCATAGAGCTCGATACAGTTAAAGGTGAGTCCAGGCTTCCAGCAGAGAAAGTAGGCGAACTGCGAAGGGTCATCAGTGCAATCACTGGAAAGGGCAGTGCAACTCTGGAAGAAGTACAGAGCCTGTTAGGAAAATTGAATTTTGCTGCAAGGGTCATCCCGGCTGGCAAGGTGTTTTCACGCAGGTTGGCAAAAGCCACGGGTGGGGTGAAGAAGAAGCATCACCTAGTACGCCTGGGACCGGGATTGAGATCAGACTTGTGCATGTGGGACGAATTCCTAAAGGATTTCAATGGTACAGTAATATGGAGGGCCCCCTGGGAAAGCAGCCAGGGGTTGTGTCTCTTTTCGGATGCTTCTGGCCGAGTAGGCTTCGGGGTGATCTTTAGAGAGAAGTGGTGTGCAATGAAGTGGCCGAATGCTTGGCGCAAGAAGGGTGTGACGGCAAATATCACGGTCCTGGAGCTGTTTCCCATTGTGGTGGCGATGCACCTATGGCCAGAAGACTTGGGCAACAAGAAGGTAGTGTTCTGGTCTGACAACCTAGCTGTGGTCCAGGCAATCAACGGTTCGACGGCCAACTGCCCGTTAGTTTTAAGCCTGCTGAGAGAACTGGTTAGGGCGGGGCTGCGCAACAATACTGAGTTCAGGGCTAGACATGTCGAAGGTGTAAAGAATGTGGCAGCTGACGCTCTCTCTCGCTTTCAGCTGTCACGATTCCGGGAGGCGTGGCCGCAGGCCGGGGAGAAGATGACACCGTTCCCGGCAGCACTATGGCGACTACTTCGGTGGGGGAGCGGCTGAAGAAGATGGGCCAACGTTCACTGGCCCAGTCAACTAGGAGAAGATATGAGGCTCAACTAACAACAGTACGAGCAGTGATACAGGCCTTGGGAGCAGCAACTTTGAGTCCAAGGGAACAAGTGGAGGGTTTTGTAGTTTGGTCCAGGGAGACGGGAAAGTCCCACTCCTGGGTGTCCAGCCACCTGGCGGCGCTCAAACACGAAACACGCTTAAATGGCGAGCAGGACACTACTGGGGAGTTCAGGATAAGGGCGGCACTTAAAGGGTGGGCCAGGGACGAGGTCAAGTCACCTGATAAAAGAGCAGGGATAGAGTTCCCCGCCTTACAGCGCATGGTCGATGCGCTGCCGTCTATAACACATTCAGCTTTTGAGACGCAACTTTTTGCAACAGCCTTCTGTTTGGCGTTTTTTGGTGCCTTTCGGGCCAGCGAGCTGGTGGCAAAATCAAAACTAGACAAGTCTGGGAGGGCGCTAGATATGATAGACGTTTGTGCAAGGGACTCATTAGTTCTGTGGTTGCGCAAGTCCAAAACGGATCAGGCCGGCAAAGGAGTTGCCATAACATTGCATGCATTCGAGGACCCCAGATACTGCCCAGTCACCTTAGTTAGGGATTACTTGAAAATAAGGCCCTTGCTGGCGGGCGCCTTCTTAATTCACGCTGACGGTACGCCTTTAACACAGTTCCAATTCCAGCGGGTGATGGCAAAGGCGTTGGTCAAAGCAGGCTTGTCGCAGACGGAGGGTGATAAAAAAATTTCAAGCCATTCATTCAGAATAGGGGCTGCCACAGCCGCATTCAGGGCCGGGTTGGGCGAAGAAGGGGTCAAAAGGGTCGGGAGGTGGTCCTCCTCCTGTTACCAACGATACGTTCGCCCTTGAAGTGCTGAATGCTAGGGGCGGGGGACACTAGGCCCTGCAAAGGAGAAATTCAAGGTGTACAGTTATACTTTCAGTCACAATCATGTGTGTTTTGTGCAGTGTTCTGCGATAAGGTACAGAGTAATGCCAACATGGTGCAGTCAAGTAAGTTGCCAACATGGTACAGTCAAGTAAGTTGGCTTGTGTGCAGTGTCAAAGATAAATAAAAGGTTATAAGGTACTGTCAAGTATGTTTGCTTGTGTGCAGTGTTCAGTACAAATAAAAGGTTAATGCCAACGGTGTCCTTTCCTTTCTTGCAGCTGACTGTTGCGTTTGGGTAATGGGCCACTCGTATGTTTCCAGGCTTGAGCAGTGGGCATCATACAGGAAATGGGAGGCTACCTTAACAAAGACACAAGTATTATGGCTGGGTTGCCCGGGCATGAGATGGGGCCAGCTAAGGCGCAGGATCGACCAATGCGTGGCAGCGCAGGGGGGGCCTCCCAACATCCTTGTCATACACTTGGGTGGGAATGATCTGGTAACCATGGGGAGGAGAGCGTTATTCGAGGCCATGCAAAGGGACACGATTGCAATAACGAACAAATTGGGTGCCACTGAACTAATATGGTCGGAGATCATCCCTCGGAGAGCTTGGAAGGGAGCGCGGTCAGCCATTGCACTGGAGCAGGGCAGGAAGAGGGTAAACCGGGCCATGCAAAAATTCATGGAAAGGAGAGGCCTGGGGTTCATCAGACATGCATTGATTCAGGATAGGACTGTGGGTTATTACGAAAAGGACGGGGTGCACTTGTCTGGGTTAGGCATGGATGTCTTCCTCTTAGACTTGGAAGAGTGTCTAAAAGCGGCAGGGTGCCAGTGACCAAGCGGACAAGTACATATGCAGCAAGGCACAGGAAGACACAAGTGAGTGAAGCATCAGTAGGAAGGGTATAAGGTGGTGGGGGGGCTCTGGCATCGGCGGGGGCCTCCTCCAGAGCTGTGGCGGAGTACAGGGCGATCTGGAGGCAGATGGACAGTAGGGGTACCTCTGCGGCAGAAGGACACAGTCAATACCTCTGCCTGGCACAGTAGGGGTGCCTGAGCCAAGAACCTGGAGCCGAGGGGGTTCCAGCGAACAGCGTCGGCGCCCCGTTAGTCCTTCGGGCGGTCGGGGGGCCTGAACCGACCGGGGGTGTGCCTCAGCGCTCCGCCCTGACAGGGGGGGCGGGAGTGAACGAAAGAAAGTGATAAGGGACTGCACCGTCAGAGCATCGACTCGCCGTGCAAGAATGGCTCATTAGGCATGCGGGACGGCGAGGGGCTGCCGCATTGGATCGCCCGTAAGATGACCCACCTTATTTCCACTTGTTGTGCAAAATAAACCTGCACCACTGCTTCCCACAAATTTGTCTCATGGTCTCCTTGGTATGTGAGTTATGGGGCGCAGAGGGGGGGTAAGCGCTGGGAGTGTGGGCACTATGCCGCTGGCCGCGCGACGCGAAGGGGAGCTAAGCGAAGCCAGCATCTTAGTCCCACATTCCGCGCGCACGCCAGCTCAGGCCCGCCCCCCCCCTTTTTTCAAGTCGTCCTATGGGCGCGGGCTGCCAGGTGCGAGGGGCGGCCCCTAAGGGTTTATAACCAGCGCGGCAGCGAGGCTCGGCCTTTCCTCCGGCCGTCGCGTTCCTGGCTGCTCTGCGCTGTTCCCTCCCTGACCCAGACCCAGCGGCAGAGCGGCAGGCAGGCATGTTTGGAACTGTTAACGGTCTAATTTTGTGTTGCAGGCGGAGTCACAGGGCGATCTGGAGGCAGATGGACAGTAGGGGTACCTCTGCGGCAGAAGGACACAGTCAATACCTCTGCCTGGCACAGTAGGGGTGCCTGAGCCAAGAACCTGGAGCCGAGGGGGTTCCAGCGAACAGCGTCGGCGCCCCGTTAGTCCTTCGGGCGGTCGGGGGGCCTGAACCGACCGGGGGTGTGCCTCAGCGCTCCGCCCTGACAGGGGGGGCGGGAGTGAACGAAAGAAAGTGATAAGGGACTGCACCGTCAGAGCATCGACTCGCCGTGCAAGAATGGCTCATTAGGCATGCGGGACGGCGAGGGGCTGCCGCATTGGATCGCCCGTAAGATGACCCACCTTATTTCCACTTGTTGTGCAAAATAAACCTGCACCACTGCTTCCCACAAATTTGTCTCATGGTCTCCTTGGTATGTGAGTTATGGGGCGCAGAGGGGGGTAAGCGCTGGGAGTGTGGGCACTATTAATGTCTACCTGGGGTGTATTTTTGGGAAGATCGGGGAAAAACGAACATTTATGTGCGACTCGAATGACGTACAGCAGCTGTGTTGGTGAGTGATGTACAGGGCATGCACAGCTGCAAATTCATATTTCCAGCGTGCAGTGAAGGAATGGCTGTTGGGAGTGCCTGCTCCACCCAAATGAGGGTGGCAGGCTCTGAAACTGGCCGCCTGCAGCATAGCGAGCACTGGAAGATGGGAGGATCAATGGCAACAAGAAGAGCAAGAAGGGGGCGTGTTCACAGGGGTGTCAGCCGCCATATTTCCTGTTGTTCTCCTTGCAGAAGAAGAGCTTTGGCCATACTGGGGGGGGACTTGAGGGCATCAGAGAGGACACCAAAGTATCTTTTGGGAACACAAAATGCAGCTGGAGCTAGAAACTGGAGCTCGGACAGATACTGGCAATGGACGTGTCCCGGAGCAGTGAAAAAGTACTGCGAGGGCCACACTGACAGAGAGCGGACCAGGCCACCCAGGACCTGGCACATGATGCCTGACAGGGGCAAGACAGCTCCTGCTCAGAAGAGGTAAGTGCCAAAGGAGCATGTTCCTCAAAGACAAACATGAGAGTGAAAGGATGTGATTGGGGTGCCGATAGGTCATCAGGGGGTGTAACAGGTAAAGGACCAAGAGGTGTACAGAACCAGTTTTGGTGCTGCCACAGTGGAATGCAGTTTCCACAAATATAGTCAAGAGAAGATTGCTATGAACAAGAGGAACAGAAAATAGTGAGTGTCCCAGATTCCAGTCCAGGATGCTAGTGAGAGGGAGCTGGCTCACCGGAGGTGGCATCCCCTGCGCTTGGGAACAACATGCTCAGCAAGGAGTGGCTGTTCCCAGGCACGTAGAAGAGAGGGTGTGCACCAAACACATCATGGATCTGGGGTTGGAACCAGGGGTAAAAAAGAGAAAAACATGCAACTGGATGGGAGACGCGATGTATGGTACTCCCGGGCATAGAAGGCCAACCTAGATCAGCGATGAAGGACATGCTTGTACCCAAGTTACGTGATGGGGAGATGACAAGGAAGGAAGACAGGGATAAGGCGACCGAGGGAGGGCATTGAGTTTCAGCCCATGAAGGGTCATTGAAGGAGGCATGAGAGGCAAGAGAAAGAAGCCGGCAGAAATAGCAGTAGAGAGTCTAGATTCCAATATGGACTGTGAGCATAAGGACTGACAACTCCAGACTGGACAGTGCAGTGAGCACAGGGACACTAGTGGGATGCCTGGAGCTGTGATAGTGGAGAGCAAGTGCAGCGCAAGAGGGACAGAGGGCACAGAGGGCAGAGCATGAGGAGTTGGTATTTAAGATGTCCAGAGGGCTTAGTGGGAGGAAAATGTTGTCGAAAGGAGAGAATAAACTGAGGCACCTGGTACACCTGCCATTGCGATGGACTACTGGTCCCGGGATTCCCGGGGGCAGGGGAGAGGCCTCAAGACCACCTGGCACTACAAAGCGTGCCTGCTACTCCCACTACGTGGAACACCTGATATTGCAGGGGACTATGGATCCCAGAATTCAAGGGGGCAGAGAAGGAGGCCCCAAGACCACCCAGTACTACAAAATGCGCTTGTTACTCCTGTTATGTGGGACGTGCCTGGCCCAGGCCCAAGGCTGTCCGCACCCATCAGAGTACCAAAGAGGCTGGGCTGGACCACCTCCCTTTAGCTTTGCTCCTTCGACTGCTACAAGTACTTACATTTAGTAATTAGTTCACTTTTCCTGGATGTAATATTTCCATTGAGACAAATTAACTGGTTTCATAGTACTCCAGGGTCTGGAATCAATCAATCAATCAATACATTTATAGAGCGCGCTACTCACCCGTGAGGGTCTCAAGGCTCTGAAGGGGGAGGGGGGTCGACTTACTTACTATTATAATACCCCTTCAATATTTAAATATATTTGAACGTTTTAACAGCTCGACTCTGGCTTAATTTTTATATGTATTAATACCATGTATGAGTTCATTTGCGGCTTTAACTTAGGTACTGAGGAAGAGGATGAAGTATGGTGCATACCTTTTCTTGACTGTAACCCGATCTAGGGGATCCGGGGAACAGACCTCAAGTGTTCTGTGATCCTGCCTGAGGTACCTGCCGTTAGTAGACTGTGACCGGGAATGGAGTATCGGTGGAACAGACCTCAAGTGTTCTGTGATCCTGCCTGAGGTACCTGCCATTAATACACTATGAGCCGGACTGGGGTATCCGGGGAACAGACCTCAAGTATTCTGTGATCCTGCCTGAGGTACCTGCCATTAGAATACTGTGAGCCAGACTGAGGTATCCGGGTAACAGACCTCAAGTACGGTGTGATCATGCCTGAGGTACCTACCGTTAGTAGACTATGAGCCAGACTGGGGTATCCGGGGAACAGACTTCAAGTATTCTGTGATCATGTCTGAGGTACGTGTCATTAGTGGACTGTGACCGGGACTGGGGTATCTGGGGACCAGTCCTCAAGTGTTCTGTGATCCTGCGGTTAGCAGACTGTGACCCGGAGGGGGTGTCCGGGGAACAGACCTCAAGTATTCTGCAATCCTGCCTGAGGTACCTGCCATTAGTAGACGGTGACCCAGAATGGGTATCAAGGGAACAGAGCTCGAGCATTCTTTGATCCTGCCTGAGGTACCTGCCGTTAGTAGACGGTGACCCGGACGGTAGTATCTCGGGAACAGACCTCAAGTACTCTGTGATCCTACCTGAGGTACCAGCCCAACGGAAGTTACCCGTTGAGGGTCACACGGGTCACTAATGACCACCTCTCAGCCTTCTATGAAAAATGAAGAGTCGGTCAGAAAGTAGGGAATACAAAGTAATAACTGTTTATTCAGTGTACACTCAGAGTGGAGCCCGTTCTGCCTAGTCGCTCGGAGTGCTGCAGAAGGACTGACATCAGTAAGCATATAGATACATATGTACATTTCAGAACCAATAAAGGCATGCACATCATGGAATTTCCCAAGCAGATGCAGAAAAACAGTGAAGTACAAAGACTAAGTTTTAATTCTGAGTACGGACACACATTATCTACTATTCAAGGTCGTTCTGCCCGTCCCTACTACTAGACAAGTGGGAGAAAGCCTCTATCTAAAGGGAAAGGTATGCGCTAATAAGAACAGTGTATTCATTAGTGAAGCAAAACTTAACCTTGGAGAAACGCAACTCAGAAAAGGCCTTTTCTCGGAAATAGCAAAGGATTAGTTTCGATCATGATTCAAAATGGCACCCAAACAGAAAATTGTGCTGCGAATGCTAACTCACATATAATAATACATAAACTAAATAATTTCTCTTCTAACAGACCCTCCTTTTAGCATGAGCTAAAACATTTTCCAAGAACAAGAAAAAACCTAAGAACGGGACTTTTATGAACACTCCATATTCTCAGCATCAGGAAGGGAGACTGTAAGGAGGGAAGAAATCTCAAAAACGCACTCATCTATCGGCATTATGTCATCTATCTCTTTCTGTATCATGACTGCAGCATTGGTATCATGAATCGATATTTTCCTCTTAGGAGTGAGACATGCCGTGCATTATGAACAACAAAAGGAAAGGCAATGAATAAGGGCACACCAAGACACCAATATCACTATTAAGTAAATCACCTTTTCAAGAATCCAGCCCCAGCTGACAAACAGAGACCAACTCCTCGGGAAACTGTCAATTCCTTGTAATGCCAACCCACCAAAGTTATATTCTGTTTCTCCATATAAAAATAATCACAGTACGAACTATCATCGCAACTGGGATAACCCTCCCCCAATGGTTTTCTATAATAAAGTTATGGCCCTGAGTAACCAAACCCAAACCCTCCTTTCACTTCTACAAAATCAGATGGCCGAGTATACGTATAATTCACAAGTGATGAAGGGTACGCGGTCCATAGACTAGTAACAGATTGAGTAGGGTAACAAGCAGTTCCTTCTCCAAAGAACCTCTTATGTGTCTCTAAGAATACATCGCTCACGACTGCTCTTTTGTTTCTTGTTGGGGAGATAACCTTACCCTTACTACATAAAGGTACACTTTGATAATTTTCCAAAACCCATGATACACCACATAATATGATTAACAGCAAAATCACAAGGACAACACATACCAACTTTTGCTTAGGGGTCCACACCGTATTGTGCTGGGCAACAAGAAGTACTGGCTGCTCTACTTCAGCAACCATTCTATCAAAGGGATGCATTTCAAATGATGAGATGGGGGGCCAAAATGCAAGAAAAATATACAAGTTCCCAGTGTCTGTCCGAGCCTCACTGGTACAGGCTCCTATTGTCCATCAATACTTTGGCACTCTTGAGCACCAGCGGTGGAGCTTGCTCTGTCTTAAGCTCGTATCCCACGTTGATCTCAATGGTTTACTCTCAGGGTATACTTTGGCCTACCCTATCTAATGTCCAAACAATTAAACTAAGGTAAATAAACGTGTTATGCCAGTTTCAGCTAATTTTGTTGGTACCACAACCCAGTACAACCTATCTAACACAGTCCATCCTTAATCTCTTTTGTCCTTGGATGCAATTTCCCTCAGCCGAGGGTGCAAATTGTACCTGGTGGCCCCAGTCACAGAATAATCAACAATTAAGGGCTCATGGATAGCTCGTATTTCCGGAGGAACAGCCACATTCAGCCTATCTTCATTCTTATCTGTTTGAGTACACATTAGCTGGGCATCGCTTAACGGGACAAACCCAGGCACCTCCTCAGTCTCGGAGTCCCTGATGCCGCCTTTCACCCACTGGTCATAGGGCAGGGGCAAAGGGACCCTGCGACAATGGGTCGCATGGATCCAGTTCTTACGGCCAGCAACTTTCACTGCGGTACTCATTACTAAAAGGACTTGCTCCGGCCTCTATCACCGAGGCTCTAAACATTTCTTCCGCTGAAAGTTCCTGATCAATACAAAATCTCCATGCTGGATATCTTGGCTGGGTCCCTCTGGCGTAGGCGGCAGTGAATCCTGGACCTATTGGTTAATAGAACGTAAACTTACTGTTAAGTGGCCAAGATAATCCAACAACATAGGGTACTCAATATCAGAGACTCAACGGGGACACGGGACGCCATAGACATTTGCCAGGCGTCCGAACACGACCTCGTATGGCAACAGTCCTGTTCTAGAATGTGCTGTTATTCTTGTTGACAGAAGAACTAACGGTAAAGCATCTGACCATTTTAACCCTGTCGTCTCCTGAATTTTTGCCAGTTTGAGTTTGAGAGTAGCATTGTACTTCACAACCAAACCTGCTGACTTCGGATGATTGGCAGCATGAAATATTTGCTTTATTTGCAGACCTTCACAAATCAATAGGATCAATTTTGCATTAAAATGACTTCCGTTGTCAATCCTGACCACTCGGGGCAAGCCAAAGTACTTTTGTAGTCATAATGGCCATATTGTCTTTAGTGGGGTAAGCCTCGACCCATTTACTGAATGCACATACAACCACCAAAACATACTTCAAATTATTGCATCTTTTCAACTGTATTTAATCCATTTGAAGGACCTCAAAAGGAAATGTAGGTGCTGCAAAGCTACCAAGGGGGATAGGGGTACCTTTCCCAGGATTATGCATTATACATACCATACAGTACTTCACTAAGTGGGCAGCTGTCTTAGACATGTTATCATTCTGCCACACAGGGTCTAACAATTTGCAAATGCCTTTACACTAATGTGAGCTGGGCCATAGTAACCACAGGAAGAACATATGCGTCTGGCAACATCCATCTCTGTTTCCCTGATTTATCAACCCAACATCCTTCGTCATTCGATTGTGCTGTACTTTCCTGCCACACCGCAAATTATTCTATTGTGGCTTCACTTTGTACCTCAGCGCCCGACATAGCCATCGCCATCCCAGACGGCTACAAGATCATCAGGAGGGACCGCATCAACCACACCGGAGGAGGCATCGCCATCGTCCACAGGAACACCATCCGCATCACGACCAACACCGACGACACCCTCGCAACCGCCGAGCACCTGCACTTTCAGGTCCACATCAACCCCAAGACCACCCTCAGAGGCACCCTCATCTACAGACCCCCGGGACAACGTGCACAATTCAGCGAAGACATCGCCGACTTCATCAGCCCGCACGCCCTCTGCTCCACTGACTACATCCTCCTCGGGGACCTCAACTTCCACATGGAGAACAACAACGACCGCAACACCACCACCCTGCTGGACAACCTCGCCAACCTGGGACTCAAGCAACTGGTGACCACCCCCACCCACTACGCCGGACACACACTCGACCCCGTCTTCTCATCCAGCAAGGACATCGCCTTCAGCCACGCCACCGGACTCCACTGGACGGACCACAGCTGCGTCCACTTCAACTTCGCAAGGACCACGATCCACCACCACCAGCAACAGGCTGCACGCAGGAGCTGGAACAAGATCACAGCCGACCAGCTCGCGTCCTCCCTGAGCATGAACCCTCCCACCAGCACAACGAACCCCAGCCAGGCGGCCACCAACCTCACGAAGTGGATCAGCGACTGCGAAGACGAGCTCGCCCCCCTGAGGACCCCGCCCAGCAGACCCGGTAGCAAGAAAGCCCCATGGTTCACCGACGAACTAAAGAGCTCCAAGAAGAACAGCCGAGCCCTCGAGAGAACCTGGCGCAGAGACCCAACACCGGACAACATGACTGCCCTCAAGCTCGCCACCCGAAAACACCACCAACTCATCCGCGCCACCAAGAAAACTGCATTCAAGGAACGACTGGACAACAACGCACACAACAGCAAAGAACTCTTCAACATCGTCAAAGAGCTCTCCAACCCCAACGCCGGAAACAACGACATCACCCCTTCGCAAGACCTCTGCAACTCCCTCGCCTCCTACTTCCACAACAAGATCGCGGACATACACAACAGCTTCAGCACTCAACCGACGAACACCACGACCGAACCACCGCCCCCCCACCACCACCCTCCGCCCCTGGTCTCCGATCAGCACCGAAGACACCGTCCGCACGATGAACTCCATCCACTCCGGATCTCCGACCGACCCCTGCCCTCATCACGTCTTCAACAAGGCCGACGCTGTCATCGCACCCCACCTGTGGGACATCATCAACACATCCTTCGACACCGCTTCCTTCCCAGAGAGCTGGAAGCACGCCGAACTCAGCGCTCTACTCAAGAAGCCATCGGCTGACCCCACCGACCTCAAAAACTACCGCCCCATCTCGCTGCTCCCGTTTCCTGCAAAAGTCATCGAGAAGACCGTCAACAAGCAGCTGGCCGCCTTCCTCGAGACGAACGGATCCCTCGACCCCTCGCAGTCTGGCTTCCGGGCCAACCACAGCACCGAGACCGCCCTGATCGCAGTCACCGATGACATCCGAGCGCTGCTCGACAACGGAGAAACAGCGGCCCTCATCCTCCTCGACCTCTCCGCGGCCTTCGACACTGTCTGCCATCGTACCCTAGTACAACGCCTCAGCAACGTCGGAGTCCAGGAGAAGGCACTGGAGTGGATCATCTCCTTCCTCGCCGGAAGGACACAGAGAGTCCGCCTCCCTCCGTTCAGATCTGAAGCCACCGAAGTCATCTGCGGCGTCCCTCAAGGCTCCTCGCTCAGTCCAACCCTCTTCAACCTCTACATGAGCCCCCTCGCAGCCATCGCACGCCAGCACAACCTCAACATCATCTCCTACGCCGACGACACCCAGCTGATCCTCTCCCTCACCAACGACCCCGCCACCGCCAGAGCGAACCTACACGAAGGGATGAAAGAGGTAGCCGAATGGATGAAGAACAGCCGCCTGAAACTGAACTCAGATAAGACGGAAGTCCTCATCTTGGGATCCTCACTCGCCGCCTGGGACGACTCCTGGTGGCCCCCCGCCCTAGGCAGCGCACCCAAACCAACAGACCACGCACGCAACCTGGGCTTCATCCTGGACTCCTCCCTCTCCATGACAAGACAAGTCAACGCTGTCTCCTCGTCGTGCTTCAACATCCTGCGCATGCTACGTAAGATCTTCCGGTGGATCCCCACCGAGACCAGGAAGACGGTCACCCAGGCCCTCGTCACCAGCCGTCTGGACTACGGCAACACCCTCTACGCCGGAACCACCGCCAAACTCCAGAAGAGACTCCAGCGGATCCAGAACGCCTCAGCACGACTCATCCTGGACATCCCCCGCCGCAGCCACATCTCCGGACACCTGAGAGACCTGCACTGGCTCCCGGTCAACAAGAGAATCACCTTCCGTCTCCTCACCCACGCACACAAAGCCCTACACAGCCAAGGCCCAGGATACCTCAACAGCCGCCTCAACTTCTACGCTCCCAAACGCCAGCTTCGATCGACCAGCCACGCCCTCGCCGCCGTCCCCCGCATCCGTAGAGCCACCACAGGGGGACGGTCCTTCTCCTACCTCGCCGCCAAGACTTGGAACTCCCTCCCCACCCACCTCCGCCTGACCCAGGACCACCTCGCCTTCAGGAAGCAACTCAAGACCTGGCTGTTCGAGCAGTAGCAGATCCCCCTCCCCCAGCGCCTTGAGACCCACTGGGTAAGTAGTGCGCTATATAAATGCGATGATTGATTGACTGATTGATTGATACCTCCTTTACACTTTCAAGAGTGTCTTCAAACATAACAACTTCAGGAACCCACCTAGCTGGACCTGCTACAAACATTCTTTTCATCTTTGTCCGGGCTGTTTCCGTAGCTGTCTGATCGCAAAAGCATTTCCCCTACCTACATCATCGGTGACCGTCGGGTGGGCGCAACATTCACTATTGCCAATTTCTTGGGGAGTGTCAAAGCAGAAAAAAAGCATCAATATGGGTTGTGGAGTAGCGTGCTACTCGCCAAAAAAGCGCTTCAACACCCCATCAGGGGTAACAAGTATATATATATATGCAAACCTTTGTCCCCTTCTATCCCTCTGCTACCCTTCTCAATCCAAATAACTGACTAACACCCACCACTCAAATTACTTTCACATTTGACCATACTAATTCAACACTACTCCTTTAATGGGTTCCGGAGTAGCGTGCTACTCACCCAAAAAAAGCGCTTCTACACCCCATCAGGGGTAGCAAGTGCTAAATAAATGCAAACCATTTCCCTCTTCTATTCCACCATGATCCTTCTCAATCCAAATACCTGATTAATATCCACCACTCAAATTACTTTCATGTTTCACTATACTAATTCACCACTATCATTATGGTTTCCGGAGTAGCGTGCTAATCACCAAGAAAGTGCTTCAACACCCCATTAGGGGTAACAAGTGCTATATAAATGCTACACTTTTTTCCCTCTTCTATCCCTCCGCTATCCTTCTCAATCCAAATAACTAACTAATATCCACCACTCAAATTACTTTCATATTTCCCTATACTAACTCAACACTAATCCTTTATGGATTAGTGTGCTACTTGCCGAAAAAGCGCTTCTATGCCTCATCAGGGATAGTAAGCGATATATAAATGCAATTACCCTACAATGCAATACAATACATTAGTTCAAATGTTTCCTATGTTGTACTGCCATGCCTTCTAATCGTAGCACATGGTCTGCGGGCCTGCAATGGCAGATCTAAATCTGACCAATTTGGCACATGTACTTTTCAAAGAGGTACAACCAAATCTAAGATCGATTACATCCTTTTAGGTATCCCTTTATGGGATAAAATTATGGACTTCATGATAAATCATTGGGAAGATAGTGACCATTACCCTCTACATTTATTGTTGTCAAGCTCCTTGATTGAGGAATTGGGCATGAAATCTAAATTGCCTATTCTAATGCCCTGAATACATTTATCGACCTCCCTACTTCTGAATTCCTATAACTGACATTCACCATAGGTTAGTTGAAAATGTAAAACAATATCTAACTAAAGTTCCATGTAAAAGCTTGACTAAAATGTCAATTAAGAAAAACTTGAGAAACCTCTGGTATACAAAAGATTGCCGAAAAGCTAAAAAGGCCCTAGCCATGGCTTTAGGATCTAAATTCCATTTTGATGCGGCCAGTGCCCAGCATAATAAAGCAATAGCACTGATCAAATGTAATGGGATGATACCAAGGGGATAGATCGGATTGAGGCAGCAAAAACTGGTGACAACTGTGCAAGGCCCCAGAGGATCTACTGCAGCAAGGCACATCAATATGGGCCCCTTATTCTAATCTGGTATGCACATCTATAGCTTCGGAAGCCCAGGTACCAGATACATGGAAAGGAGCTGAGATTATTCCTATTTATAAGAAAGGTGATCAACATGATCCAGGCAATTATAGGCTAATCAGTCTCCTGGACACCCATCAAAAGATTTGTGCTAGACAGAGTTTGTACAAGATCACAGAAAGATAATATCACTGTATCAGGCTGGCTTTAGATAAAGAGTGAGCACCATAGACCAGGTACTCAGGCTTATTCTAATTCTCTGGAAGTATATAAAGCTAAGGGATGGTCATTTATACATGTATTTTGTTGACTTGAGGGCAGCATTTGATCTAGTTCCAAGGGGTTACTTGTGGACCCCCTTAAGAAGCAAAGAGTCCTCTAAGATCTTCTTGCCCTTATAATTTGATTCCACCATGTTAATTGTGCACAAGTCTGCTGAGGACCTCCGGGTGAACTAACTGATCATATCCCAATACAAAGGGGTGACAAGGCTGTGTGCTTGCACCTACAGTCTTCTCACTGTATGTGCATGATGTCACAAAAGATCTCTGAGAATGTAATAGTGTCTCTCCCAAGTTAGAAGGGGCCCAAGTGCCTCCACTTCTATTCGCTTATGATACACTCTTATTGTCACAACAATTGTTTTTGGATACGTTCAATGCATATTGCAGAAATAAGGGACTGGAGATCAATGTTAGTAAGACGAAATGGGGAGAGGATGTGGCCTAACGGCTAGGGTGGTCGACCTCAAATTTGGGGAACCGGGTTAGAGTCTCGGCAACGACGCTCAACATCCTGTGATTCTGGGCAAATCACTTAATCTCCCCGTACCTAAGAAAATTAATGTGTCCTTGTGTAACGCAACAGGTGCTCATTTAAATTGCTCTGAAACCTTTGGGTCAAGTTCGCGCTATATAAAACTCTGAAAAAAATTACCTGCTGATTAGATCACATGAGTCCTTTAGAGGGAATTAAGGTCTGTGACAGAAAAGGCTTGAACTTGTCGCAAAATTTGAGTCTTTAGGTATAATGCATGATAGCAAATTGTCCTGGACCCCTCACATAAAAAAGTACAGAGCTGTTCTCAAACATAGCACTATCGCAATACTTAAAAAGCATCAGGGAACAGACTTTAGAGCTATCTCTCCTGCTAATGAAGTTTATAAGTCAAAAGCACAGGTAGCTGCCTTGTATGGTGCTGAACTTTGGGGAATAGATCATGTTGAAAAGTTGACAATGGGTGAGAACAATTTCATATGGTCACTATTACATCTCCCCAAAAGTACTCACTCATTCCCTTGTTTCATGATGCAGTTCTCAAGAGAATAGAGCATGTGGCAGTTTTAAGTCCTCTGCTCTATTGGGCAAGGATATGGACAGTTCAGAATCTGGCCCCATATAGAGAAGAAATTGTACAACGCTATGCATCAGTTAGAATGTATTAAGGTCATAATGTATGTCGCCCAGGAGACAGATATCGAGCTGCGTGGGTGGTGACAGTTGGAAGTTGTCGAGCCCAGCAGCCAGTTCCAGTTACCTGCATAGTCGCAAAAAGTAGTAATACTTTACTTATATGTAGTGTCTTTACTACACATTAGTGGCGGTGTGTCATAGTGACTAGGCAGCAGATCCAACGCATTTACCTGCTTTGATACTTGCTGATCCTGTATGACTATTTCTGCTACTTCAGCCTTCAAGCCAGCGACGCTGGGAAATGTCCTCTTCATATCCATCAAATGTTTAGTTTGGTCACGCAAGGAAAGGAAAAAAAACTATTATACTGCTTTTCTGCATATTCTATTTGTTTATAGGCTGCTCCTGTGCATTTCTGTGCATGACTAATACTGTCTTTACTCTTAACGTGTGCATGGTTACTACGCATGCATTGTGCCTAGCAGCAGCATTTATGCCTCTACACTCCTCCGTGTAAGTGGGTGTTGCCTAGAAACCTTCTTTCAAGTTTTACTGGAGAGGCTAGTGCTTTCTTCAGCTGATTGACTGGGGTCAGGAGCGCAGGCACTGCTGATTTCTCACTTGTGAGCTTCTCCTTGTGCATGCTCTTCAGTCTGTGGAGTGCGGGGTCAGGAGGAGATTTCGTTGATCTGCACAGCATATTTCAGCAGTTTCATATGGATGCGGTTCAGCAGTATCATTACGCTGATCCACACAGCAAGGCAGAGTAATTCTGAGAGTGCGGCTTTAGCATATTTTGGTTATTGCAGCATTTGTCAGCAGTTCCATATTATTTTGGATCTCGGTTTCCTTTCTTTGCAATATCTTATGCTGATCCGCACAGCTTGCGGTCAAGCAAATGAAGCTCTGCTACACATCCAGCTCTACTTTTTGGACTTCCTATTTTTTTAGTGCTCATCCACAGTGCATGTGGTCATGTTCTTTCTTTAATTGAATTTTATTTTAATGTTTTTAGTATAACCTTGACTATTTCCTGGCCCTCATTCTATTCAATGTGAATTTACTTAGTATTTTCATAGGCATTTTCATTGTGGCAAAGTAAATTTGAACTTTCATTGTTAAGTTTCCAGTGTTATTGTAATCACTTTTTTCCTAGTTGTATATGGTGAGGCAAAGTAAATTTGAACTTTTCCATGTAATTAAAAAAAAAGGGAGGAACTAACAAACCATGGCAACTCCAACACCAAATATTACGGAGAATCCACTCAAAGAATTCTTGTGTATACCTCCGAAACCACCAGTTCCATGGTTACGGAGGGAGAAATACGCTTTGAATTATAATTCCACTATTGATCATACCAATAAATTATCTGCAGAAAGAAAAAAAGGATTGCTACTACACCCTTTAGGCATGGAGAGTTGAGGGTTTCTAACCAACTCTCCAAGGATGACAATGCGGGAGATGAAAATGTCTTTAGGAAAGTTCCTAGACAATTAGATACTTATTTTTCTCCAAAAGTGTGTCCTGGAATACCGCATTTCTAATTTCTTTCCACAGGAAGCAGGAGAAGAATGAGTCAATAGATAAATATGTGATCACTTTGAAAAAATTAGCATTGGATTGTCATTTTGTAATTATAAAGGAAGAGCTAATCAGAGATCAAGTAATAATGCACATTCATGATCCTTCTAGCCAGGAGAGGTTGTGGCTAAACGGAGACAGTTCTTTGAAAGATGTAATGTCAGTCGTGAGAAAAGCTGTGTTGTCTGAAAGATGCGCTAAAGCGTTCAAGAAAGATAGATAGTACATCTGTGGAACATGAAACAGTTGTCAGAATTATGGTGAACACACCTAAAATATTCAAATTTAGCAAAGGGATACAGACAAAAAGAAGGAAATAAAAACACAGTAAGAAAAGATCTTGAGTGTTGTAGAAGCTATATGAAGAATCATCTGGCAAATTAAAGAAATTGTCCAATTATAAAACAGAAGTGCAGCGTTTGTGGAAAAATCGGTCATTTTGCTTGCACGTGTAAAAGGAAGACGTCAATAAATGACAAAGTCAAATGTATTGAGGAGGGCATAACTGAATCCTCTAGTGAGGGGGGAGAAAAGGATAAAAATGTAGGTGTTCTAAATGTAGGAGAGAAAGTGGTACTTAACATTGGAAATAGGAATGATAAAAGCAAACAATTCAGAATGAGGAGGTGGTATTCACATTGCAGTAGATTCTGGCTCACTATTCATTATAGTGAATGTGTCGATATGGAAAGAATTTTTTTTCGAAAATATTAGGTTCAAATCTTCTGGAAACGGATATTTTTTCAGAAATTTTTACCAGTGAAATCATTGAAATGTTGGGTTACAGAAAATTACTTTTAAGGTTCAAGAATAGGAAAGCCATAGGTAAAGTTATTGTTTCCAAGGAAGGTTCTTCGGTTGTAGGATGGAAAGATCAGAGAAATCTGTGCATCATAATATATCCTAGTGGTATAAACAAGTAATTGTGCTTGATGAGGGGGAGGTTATTAGGAAGGGAATGCGTGAAGAATTTCCTAAAGTTTTTGGAGAAAGCATTGGTAGGATGGAAAGTTCAAAACATAAGATAGTTTTGAAAGAGAATGTTATTCCTAAAATACATAAATTCAGGAATATAACCACGTCTTTAAGGGAGGAAGTATGATTAGAGTTGGAACAGCTAGTGAACAGTGGTATTATAGAACCGGTGGAGTCGTCTGAATGTATAGCTTATTTGAGGAGTGTTATATAGCGCTGGCTAGACCCAAAGGTATCAGAGCGCTCTACATGAGGAATTGTAGAATTACAAGTTACAAATTACATCGGTTAACAGAGCATAGAAAAACATAGGCAAAACAACAAAGATACAGTAATTCTTGGTTTCCCAAGAAAGTCTAACTGCAAGATTAGAATATGCATTCATCTTCACCACCTACAGTCCAATATTATATTTGATCAAATTCCCTTTCTCAAAATCAATGAGATGTTGGCTAAAACAATGGGCATGGAGTTCATCTCCCCTAAAGATCTCACAAGCATACCATCAAATTCTTTTATGTGAGGATAGTAAGAAATTCACAGCATTTATTTTACATGTGGGATGGTATCAGTTCACAAGAATGCCTTTCGGATTGGCCTCTGCAGCTACAGTTTTTCAGCGCTTGATGTTTAATACTTTTGGAAAACTGGACCAAGTTCTAGTTTTTCAAGGTGATATTCTTGTGGTAGGAAAAGACTGTAGTGACCATGATTTCAAACCTAAACAAGGTTTGCCTTTGTTAAACAAACACAGTCTTACTGTAGAATATGCCAAATTCAAGTTTTCAAAAAGACAGGGGACATATTTGGGCCATGAGATCAGTGAGCTTGGGATTCAAACTCAGAGTAAACTAGTGGAAGCTATTAAAGATTCTCCCAGTCCAAAAAGTAAAGACAAAGTCAAATCCTTTTTAGGACTTGTTAAGTTTTTCTCCAAATTTGTCAGAAATGTCTGTATGAGAACATTTCACACTACACAATTACTAAGAGCCAATGTGAAATTTGCATGATCTGAGAGCTGTGTGCAGGACTTTGTGGATGTAAAGAATGCAATTTCGGCTGCCCCTGCATTGCAAGAATTTGACCATATGGAAAAAAGTGTGGTCACTACGGAATCCAAGCAGCATAGGTTTTGGAGCTCTATTGTCACAATCTAATAAGGATGGAAAGGAAATAATCATTCCATAAGCTTCAAGATAGTTGTCACCAGCGGAAGAAAAATCTGTGGTGATTGAAAGGAAACGTTGGCGTGTGTTTGGTCACTTGAGCATTTCCGTCATTCATTTAGGGAAGAGTAGGTACTGTCAAGTGTGATCATAAGTCACTAGTTGAGGTGTTGACTAATGTGGGCATGAACAGTGTTTCCTCAAGGTTGGTCAGGATTTCTATGAAATTATTAGATTAAATCTGCTAGACGGAGTATTTGACAGGAAAAAAGAATGCTGTAGCTGATTTCCTATCTTGTTTTCCTAGATGATGTCAAACTTGTCTTGGTATGGGATAATAAGATGCATACCTTCATAAAAGAAGAGTAGAATCCAATAAATATTTGACATAAATAAGGTAATGAAGTTCATAAGTAAAGGATGGCCTGCAAAGGGGGAGTTGAAAGAACTTCGACTATTTTGTGAAGTAAGGCGTGAATTAACGTGCAGCAATCTTTTTTTTTTTATTTGTCAAAAAATTAGCAGATTCAAGATATTTCAATCCACCATAACTGAAGGTGGTAGCGGCAAATAAAATATCAACACAATACACAATATTCAAATTCCTAACAGGTGATCAATTCATTACAAATACATATAAATTCACAAAAAAAAAGAATTTAAAAAAAAAGGGAGAGAATAAAGAAGCAGCAGCATATATACACACATTGATCCTCCTTGAACCTGTACACTTTGTATCCTCTAAGCAACCCCATATAGAATCCATTTTTTGCAAAGCTCGTATTCCCCTAGCTCTGGCTAGAGCCTTCTCTCTTTCAGCAATTTCTCTCACTATTACACACCACTCGGTTGCAGAGGGGAGTTTAGATGAAATCCAGGCTCTAGATATTGTGAGTCAGGCTGCTACTCACATTATTGCAATTATATATTTATAGCCTTGACTGTCCTCTTTATAGCCCAACATCCTCTCAGCTATCGAAACAAGTATATTCACATCCTAGTCTAAGCTTGATAGCCAAGATTATCTGCTGCCAAAATACTTCCAGTTCAGGACACGTAACAAACATGTGAACCAGATCGGCTGCATGTAGCCCACATTTGGGGCACTTACAATGCGCACCTCCGGATGTCCCCCCTTGTACGCACCCACCTTGGGACCAACTAGCTATCTTCTTTGGTGTATAGTAGAGTGCACAGATCATATGGAACTGTTGCAGCTGTAGGGTAACCAAATGCACCGATTGCTCTAGAACGTCAAATGCCGTCTTAACTCCTTCTAAAGTAATGTTTATCCCCAAAGTCTCACTCCATCTAGCTGCTAGTTTTTCGCAGCCATCAACCCTACACTGACAGGGGGATCGGTACATCATGCTAATTGCTGCTATCTGCTTCTGTGCATGCAAACACTCCCATATTGCTGAACTTGATACGTTTCGTAGTGCAAGGTGTCTTATAAAAAGGTCCCTACGCTGGAGGTATTTGAAAAGCATTCGTTGAGGGATAGCGAATATAAGCTCCAAGTTCCCAAATGATCTAAAACCCTTGCTATCATATAGTTGACCCAAATCCTGAATACCATACCTTGCCCTTTGCTGACCCTCAGAGTCCTGAAATATTACAGGCAACATTGGATTACCCCAGAGAGGGAGTTTTTCATATAAGAGAGAAGTAGAGGACCTAGCCATAGCAACTTGCCATATGTGTAAACAGTCCCTGCTTACCTTGAACCGAACATGTTTAAAATAGTTGGGGTCATTGATTCTATATAAGAACATATGACTCTCCGGACCAAGAACAAACCAATGCCAAAAGTCCAGTTTATCTGGATTCAGAAGACTACGCAAACGGCCGACAAACGCTGCCCAATAGTACAATTTAAAATCAGGCACTTCTAAACCCCCCTGATTATATGGAAGTTTCATTAGTCCTATAGCCCGTCTTGATTTTTTTGAATCCCCAGATGAAACTACTCTGTACTCCATCTAGCTTATTAAAAAAAGAATTGGGGATACGCAGCGGGACTGAACGGAATAGGTATAGAAATTTTGGTAAGACCTTCATCTTAATAATATTAGACCTACCCAGAATATTAACTGGGAGTTTATGCCAGCATTTCAATTGCTTGGTAGTACTTGCCAACAATGGGTCGTAGTTTAATGCATGTATGTGTTCAATCGTAGAAGATATATGGACCCCTAAATATGTGGCAGTCGGGCAAGCGCCTGCAATAGGGTGTTCCGGCTGAAAAATAAGAAGCACTTGTGTTTTGTTAACGTTTAACTTATGCCCCGAGAAAAGGCCAAATTTCTTAGCTTCCATATTGATACCCTCTATTGCAAGTGCTGGATCGGCCGTAAAAATAGCTATGTCATCTGTATACGGAGTTACTTTCAACATCTGCTGCTGTATTATCATCGGAGGTATCCGAACATTAGCCTGAAGGGCCTTAACAAATGGTTCAATATAGAGGGCAAAAAGCAAGGGTACCACAGGCAAAAATCCCTAGGGCAGCACTGTCTAGTACCACGATGAATTAAACATGGAGCTATTTGTATACCAGCATAAAGTAGTTTAGCCTCTGGTCTACAATACAAAGCTTGGGCCCACTTGCTGTATTTTTCCCTTACTCCAAATGCAATACGTGTTGCCCACAGATAACCCCAAGCCACCTGGTTAAAGGCCTTTTCTGTATCTAATAAGACCATGCCGAGATTTGTCTTAAGCTTCCCCGCAGCATCAAAAGCCGCCACCGCAGTGTTGACATGAGCGGTGATGTCTTTCCCCTGTATAAAGCCATGCTGCTGGGGGGGAAACCAACCCGGCCATCATAGGGGCTAATTGGGTGGCCAGTATCTTAGCAAATACTTTAGCCTCTGAATTAATTAAAGAGATCTGCCGGTAAGAAGTACACTCCTCGGGTGCCTTATCTATTTTTAAAAGAAAACGATGTTAGTGATGTTCCATGAGTCTGGAATCCGGCAGCTTAATCCAATTTGCTGAATTACCTCCTTCAAAGTTGGAGCCACCAAGCTCTTGCAGACCTTATGAAATTTAGCTGGGATAGCATCTTCCCCGGCCACCTTCCCTGGTAGTAATCCCCCTATTGCCTCCTCAAGTTCCTCCTGTGTAATTTCCTGCTCTAATAAGAGCAAGTCTTCCTCCATCAGAGATGGGAGATTATTCTCTTCCATATAGTTTTGCACATTTGTCATATCCAACCCCATCTCTTTGGAGTATCATTTTTGGTAAAAGATAGAAAATTGATCAGCAGTATCCTGAGGGTGCTTATATAGTATATCCTTCTCCCCTTTAATGGCTTGAACCATCGTTTTGACACGATTGTCAGTTAGCTTCGGTCTCCGTATTCATATTGTAGTGTCTTATGTTTAATTTAGCTCACAGCTACTTTCTCCTTTAGAGACCTATTTATTGCTGATCTTTCCTCTATAAAAGAAGCATACAGTGAATCCTGATCCGCCGTACCATACCGAACAGCTTCAGCGTGCCGAAGTTCACTAGCTATGTTTTTGAAAGGCCACTTTATCTATCGTTTATCGTTCCTTGTGCTGCTGCCAAACATACTGCTGGGTAGCCCCCCTAAAATATGCTTTCATAGCATCCCATACTACACAAGGAAGGGCAGACCCAATATTGTCCTCCATATAGTCCGCCAGTTTTTGGGAAATAAAGGCCAGATAATCAGAATCTGTAATTAAATACCACGAGAATGAAAAAGACCGGGATATTTTAGGCCCTGAGTTAGCCCTAAAAGGTAATAAAATAGGATTGTAATCCTGGGGCACACCTCCATATCAGAATTAATCAGTATGCTGTCTGAGACCCATGCCATATCAATCCTGGAGTACTGGCGATGTGGGGAAGAGTAGTATGTTTAACCCGGTATAGCTCGAAATAAGGAGCGCCACACGTCTTGTAACGAATGCAACCGCCCTAGTTCCAGAATTGAAGCTCTCACTTTTACCATTCTATGAACGGACACCTGGCTTGTGAAATCAATAGCGTAGTCTACTACATAATTGAAGTCTCCCATAACTACCCGTTCACCCTGCCATTCCAGTAATTCCAAACAAATGCTATCACTAACAGCAGGGTCGTCGATATTTGGGCCGTATAATACACAAAACACATATTTCATATTCTTAATTTCAAGTTGCGCCAGAGCCCACCTCCCCCTTTGATCTGCTAGGGTCTTAAAAACTCTGCAATCCAATGTCTTACAGACCAAAATAGCAGTGCCCCTTATGGACACATTTTGTGAGGTTCAAGTTACTATTTGATAACCCAGTTGTTTAAGAAGGCCTTTATCCTTATACGCTAGATGTGTCTTCATAAGAAGTACAATATGAAGTGTATATGCTCTAAGCCCCTCCTGTACTAATGGTCGTTTTGAGCCTCTATTTAAACCTGACGTATTCCAAGCCAAACACCTAATCATTGCCATATCCCTTGAGGTGTACACCACCTGCTATATCCACTAAGTATAAATACATTATCTAATCTAACTATTCTCCACCCTTATTTATTTATTGTTCTCTTGCTCCTTATCCTGCTCCCTGCCATTTTCCACCTCCATTCACACGTGCTCTTTTTAACTTTTTTCCCTTTTAGAACCCTCACACTCCTTACCTCCCCAACCCCTGTGCCCTTTGCAGAGCTCCCCCCTAGCCCCAAGTATCCTAAAGAAGGAATCATCCTCCCCAAAAGCTGCCGCTGGAAATGGCAGCTATCAACTCACTGAACATCGAGACCAAACCCCCCATCCCCTCCCCCCCCCATCAAACATCCTTTCTAAGAAGTAGAAAGTACAAAACATAGCCATCCCCAAATCATCATATAAAGGGATTACAAAAAGAGAAAGAAAGCAGAAAGGGAGGTGCATAAGAAGAAAAAACAAGCATTTGCAATGCAATAGGTCTTGCATTAGGAAAGTTTGAGCTATTGGTATTGTAAATGAATTTTTTTTTATTTATGTGTTGGTTTTGAAAATAGCAAAATTAATAGCTTTGTCATTTACAATGCCAATAGTTTTAACTTTCACAAATGTGACACCTATAGCATTTGTAATGCAATATGTGTTGTATTTACGTGACTTAGATGTATTGATATTACAAATAACAATGGCTTTTAATTTTTATTAATAATTAATACTTAAATAAAAGGTATTGTAATGTATAATGGCAATAGCTTAAACTTTTGTAAATAACTTTTGTGAAGATTATGTTCAGTGTATTTTATTGTGACGAAAATCCAAGAACAGAAGTGAAATATTAACATCTTTTTGTGACATTAGTAATAAAGTTTGAAACATTGAGAGAACATATTTGAACCAGTTGTTGTTGAATGGTTGCACAGATTGATGCTGTGGTGGCGATGAGTGATGTGGTGGCGACGAATGATGCTGTGACGTTCAGTGATGCTGTGGTAGCGCATAGTGATGTTGTGGTGCCCCTGAGTGATGCTGTGATGGTGCTGAGGGATGCTGTGGTGATGCGATAGATAGATAGAGTGAGTGCGATAGATAGATAGAGTGAGTGCGATAGATAGAGGGAGGGTGATAGATAGATAGAGTGAGGGCGATAGATAGATAGCTAGAGTGAGGGCGATAGATAGATAAATAGATAGATAGATAGATAGATAGATAAATAGATAGATAGATAGATAGATAGATAGATAGATAGATAGATAGATAGATAGATAGATAGATAGATAGATAGATAGAGTGAGGGTGATAGATAGACAGATAGATAGAGTGAGGGTGATCGATAAATAGATAGATAGAGTGATGGCGATAGATAGAGTGAGTGCGATAGATAGACAGATAGATAGAGAGAGGGCGATAGATAGATAGACAGATAGATAGAGTGAGGGCGATAGAAAGATAGATAGATAGATAGATAGATAGATAGATAGATAGATAGATAGATAGATAGATAGATAGATAGATAGATAGATAGATAGATAGATAGATAGATAGATAGATAGAGTGAGGGCAATAGATAGATGGAGGGTGATAGATAGATAGATAGCGTGAGGGCGATAGATAGATAGAGTGAGGGCAATAGATAGATAGATAGATAGATAGATAGATAGATAGATAGATAGATAGATAGAGTGAGGGTGATAGATAGATAGATAGATAGAGTGAGAGCGATAGATAGATAGATAGAGTGAGGGCCATAGATAGATAGGTAGAGTGAGGGCCATAGATAAATAGATAGATAGAGAGAGGGCGATAGATAGATAGAGTGAGGGTGATAGATAGATAGATGGATAGATAGAGGGATAGATAGATAGATAGATAGATAGATAGATAGATAGATAGATAGATAGATAGATAGATAGATAGATAGATAGATAGATAGATAGATAGATAGATAGATAGATAGATAGATAGATAGATAGATAGATAGATAGATAGATAGATAGATAGATAGATAGATAGATAGATAGATAGATAGATAGATAGATAGATAGATAGATAGATAGATAGATAGATAGATAGATAGATAGATAGATAGATAGATAGATAGAGTGAGTGAGGGCGATAGATAGAGTGAGGGCGATAGATAGATAGATAGATAGATAGATAGATAGATAGATAGATAGATAGATAGATAGATAGATAGATAGATAGATAGAGTGAGTGAGGGCGATAGATAGAGTGAGGGCGATAGATAGATAGATAGATAGATAGATAGATAGATAGATAGATAGATAGATAGATAGATAGATAGATAGATAGATAGATAGATAGATAGATAGATAGATAGATAGATAGATAGATAGATAGATAGATAGATAGAGTGAGTGAGGGCGATAGATAGAGTGAGGGCGATAGATAGATAGATAGATAGATAGATAGATAGATAGATAGATAGATAGATAGATAGATAGATAGATAGATAGATAGATAGATAGATAGATAGAGTGAGTGAGGGCGATAGATAGAGTGAGGGCGATAGATAGATAGATAGATAGATAGATAGATAGATAGATAGATAGATAGATAGATAGATAGATAGATAGATAGATAGAGTGAGAGCGATAGATGGATAGAGTGAGGGCGATAGATAGATAGGTTTGTTCAGGTGCAAACCTGTGCAACCCCTTGATGGGAGCGAGTATGCCAGCTTTTAATTACGCCAATGATCATAACTTATGTTGTGTTAACACATATGCCCAGGAGAACAAATGCAGTGTGCCTGCATCAAAGCTAAGACCAGTAACCCCAACTTACAGAAGATACGAGGGGTGATGTCAGTGAAGTCAGCTTATACATTCGTAAGATAGTTTTGTGGCACTGGTACACCATGCGTAGACACCTTAGATGACACTAAAGAAAACAAACCTTACTTTCTGGGAGTACGAGTTTGGGTTAAGTTTCATTAAATTAACATACATGTGTGGAAGATATGTGAAAGAACAGCCCAGGATTTGAAAAATGGTACGCCACTAGAATCAGCCCCCGCACCGCCAGAAATATAGAGCTTTAGGTTCAAGAAACAATTTATCAGCCATTTTTTATTCTTGCTTGCTTTAACAAGGCTTTATATTTCGTATGCCATTATTGGGTTAAGTGTAAAGCATTTGAGGCTTACGTAAGTCTGAGCTTCCAGTGAAAGGCAGCTTCAAGATGTACTGAAGCGACCGCAGACCTTACCCGGAGGCAGCTATCTGAACGTCCCTGAGCATACATTAAAAGCACGGAAATTAAATGCTCTATCATATGCAGGTGCAACCAATGCTGTAAAAACACCCATCGTTCAATTTCACATGGTCCTCATAAGGGAGGGTGCCGGCAGGGCACCAGGGCATCCGAGCAAGCACTACCTTAGAACAAGGCAAGCAGCATAGCAACAACTACATTACTACAGTGACAGGCAGAAAAAGAAGTGGGGAGATTACTTCCGCCTACCACGCCAAAATGAAACGTGGAGCACCACACTTGCCCCTCTATTTACCTTTGGCAGGGGGAGAAGGAAGCAGGAAGAAACAATGTGCTTCACTGCCCTAGATCTTTGGCACGAGCAGGAGGCGGGGCACACACGGACACAATTTCAGATTTTGTTCGATGTCGGAGGGGTGGTGGGGGTGGGCAAACCTGGCATCAGAAACACGCCTAACATAAAGAACAGCATCCCGCGAGTGGTGCGCGTACGCTGTAAGGAAGAAAAAAACAAGCACACAAACTATGCAATGATAATTTATTAAATGTAAGACTAGACAGACCACAGATTTCTCCAGCAACTCCATTTAACAACAGGCCCCTTACTGTCATTATAACCCAGAAACTGCTAGTTATACAAAGATCTCTGAAGCAGGTGCCTTAACTTGAAAGATACTTTAAAACGCAGTCTTCTTGTCAGAAACAAATGGGAAGTGTGACCTTAAATGCATTGGGGGTGAACAGAGAGCATGGCAGCAGGGTCAACTGGCCGGGGATAAATACCCCTTGTAGAGACAGCTAAAGAGAGACAGCTATACAGACAAGTAGAGGAGAACTTATTGAAAAATGATATGCTGTGTGGAGACGGGTTCATTTAGACAGCTGAAGAGTAAATACGCTCATGGACACGGGGAACAAATGACTGTTTTTCGATGGTGCTGTTGGAAAAGGTTACTTCCATGCATAAGCGGAGGGGGTGGCAAATGGTGAGCAATTTCGAGGCTGCTTTGATGTTCTCAGTGGCCACACGGCTCACTGAGAACATCAAAGCAGCTGAGAAATTGCTCCCAAAGGCTGTAGGTGGACAAATGGTGCACGCGCCCGGCGAACATGCACTGTACCCTATCCGCCTGCAGACTTTGGGAGCATTTTTAAAAGCCCCCTACTTAATTCTCGCAAAGCATCGCTTACGCGATGGCTATAGCGAGACCTAAAAACAACATACGTCAGTGTGTCTAATGACCACATCACTGATTCAAAAATTAAGCACATCTCAACCTTATTGTCCTTATTGTCTTTACATTCTAGCTCTTATTTGGTGCTCCAGCCGCCTGCCATTGACTTAAAGCTTGCTCAGCCTCCCCATCCGTAAGAAAAAACTGTGAGCGTCCATCTTTGATGACTTTCAGCCGAGCCGGCTCTTGAAGAAACACCTGGGCGCCCACTGCCTTTATAGGATCGATGAGTTGTCTCAACTTACTTCGTTTATCCATGGTGGCTCTGCTTAGATCTGATATAACAAAGAAGGATAGAGAGTCAACAGCTACTGGAGAGCTAGGCCTAGCCTTTAGAGAAATTGCCTGCCTTAACAAAAAAATTCCCCCTAAAATCAAGATAGGTCTGGGATACTGGGAGTTGGATCTCTGTATGGTTATAGGCTACCTGTGTGCTCTCTGAACCTGACAGTCCCAATCCCAATCTGGCAGTTCCCGCAAGGCTTTTTGAAACAGATGGATGACAAAAGAACGCAGATCAGAACCCTCCTTGTCTTCGGGAACCCCAAATATTCTTACATTTTCTGACGTTGCCGATTTTCCAAATCTTCTATTTTAGCTTGGATAGCAAACAACTGCTCATCATGGGATTGTACTGTTTTTGTAGTGGCCGCAAGAGTGTCTTCTGTCTCTATGACCCTTGTCTGTAGTTAGGCGATCTCCCTTGTTAATACCCCCACCGTACTAGTCACCTCATTCAATGACTTGAAAACTAAGATTATCAGAATGGGCCTGCGTGTTGTGATTTTGTGCTTCCCGCCTCTGCTCCTGTAAAATCGCAGAGAACGTTGTCGCTTTGGCTATATCTGATAATTGGTATCAAACAAGGGGAATAAAAGTGGACAATTTTTAATGGGGTCCAATGTACTCGTCCTAAGCAGCAGCAAACAAAAAGTATTGTACAGAGTTCCCCAGTGGGAGCTAGTGGTTTAGCTCAGTTAGTCTTTTCTCTCAATAGTTATGACAGGTAACGTGCATGGTGTAGACCCTTTTCAGAATGTAAGGATACCTCACACAGGTTATCGACAGGACAACAACTGTTGTCCCAGTCGATGACCGTCCAGCGTCATCATTGGTATCCTGCTCCTACGGCAGGCTGGCGGTGCAATGCCCGTCGGGCAGCGAGGGGAGCTGCACTTTAGTGGAGATCTTTTATTCTGAGCCAACGGGTGTGTGTGTGTGAGGGGCCTGAGGAGTGCAATAGTGAGCAAGGGGGTGTGTGTGTCTAAAAAAAGTCAGTCGAGTCCTTTGGGAATGATTTTAATGATCAGGCTCGCTGCTTTAGTAAAAATAAGGGGTATTAAGGAGTGATGGACAATGGGACCAGTCCTTATTCAACCCTTGATGTGAATGCGGTCGACATGTTTCTTGCCATAAGGGCAATTCGTCAGGACCTTAGTGCTCATATGATTGCTGGAATCCTCTTAGCTAAGAAGACCCCAATATACGACCTGTTTAGTGTCGTACAGAATTGGTTCCATGCGCGGGACCTCCTGGGAACTAGAGAAAAATAAACAGACATTGATGATGTTAAAGTGTGGTGTAAACAAATTACATCAAAAAGTGCCTGTATTCCAAGTGATTTAAAATGAGTGCCCAGTGAAGTAAACACTGCTACGTCATACCAAAGTTGAGTGGTACTATGAGAGAAAAGTGGTTAATCAATACAGAGCGCGCAGAGGACACGTTCTGTGTTTGGGCTGTCATGCTTATCCATTATAGCATGCATCTAGGTGAAAAGGCTGGGCTCACGGCTATGCAGCGTGCTGAGTCGGGTGTGACACCAAATTCATGGCCATTGATAATGTTACACCCTAATACAGGCCGGTGGTGTGAGGAGCCTATGTTTAAAAATATGTATATGTCGACTAAGAAGTTTAGCCACATAACCCAAAGAAACCGCAAGTATAAAACCGCTCGGGTGGAGTTTGACACTCTGTCTCTAAGTGAGGTTGGTGCTGGCGTGATGGTCGTGATCACCAGCAAGTATTGAAAACAAACAGAATGCCCTGATCGACAAGTGCGCGTGATCAAGGGCAGAGTCAGAATCAATGATGCGCTTACCCGTTATGATTACTCCTGGGGGCCTCACGAGCTGTCCAGGTGGGGCCAGCAGCGAGAGAGGGGTACCTGCAGGGAGAGTAAGGCAACCCAGCGGGATCGTTTTAGACAAATATATATATCTGCGCCTCCACGCAGAGCCCCGCGTGTAGGGGGCCAGCTCAGAAGTGACTTGCCGCGCGGCTGGCAGGGAGCACGCGGATTGTCAAGGATCGGCTCGACACCTTACCTCAAAGGTCGCTGATGGCAGGCATCTCAGCACCTACCCATCCCACGGTGAACCGAAGTCCGGACAGCCAGCAGAGTAGTTGGGCTAAGTCCGGTGCAGATAAGGGAGAGTTGCGCGCGCACCAGGGGGGCGTGTCCCTCCGGTTGCTAGGCACCGGCACGCCGGACTGGAGAGCAAAGAGGGGTTAGCTCAAACCAGCGAGGCTAACGCGTTGCAATGCGGGGGCCATCTTGAAACGGGCAGATTAATCTGGTCTGTTTGTCATACTGGTAATAGTGTGGGGGTGGACAAACGTCCAGTTGATAACTATCTGGCGAGGGTAGTCCAGGGCACCCCATCATTCAATCCCAGTTCATCGCACTGTAATCGATGTACCCATCTTTGTTCGAGTCTGAAGAGGGCTTGTTGGTTGAAGTTTGGTAGACTCTCAAGGACAGTCCACCTGATGTTTTCTGGGAGATGATGATTTTCTTTGCAATGTTCATACAGTTTGGTGTGTGATTTGTGACATCGAATGTTGCTGTTGTGCTCCATTATTCGATGTTTAACTGGGCGCATGGTCATCCCAATGTACGACAGATCGCATGGGCAAATCAGCACATAAATACATCTGGAACTGTTACAGTTGGTATGTTTGTTCATTGTCCATGTGTAGTTGCCTTGGAGTACAATGGTCTTGCCTTGGATGGTCTGGGGGCATACAACGCAGGACCCACAGCGATAGTGTCCAGTAACTGGAGGAAGGTCCCAGAGAGTATTGACAACTTGAGTGTTGTTTTTTTTAGGACGGGTGTGAATCAGCGTGTCCTTAAGATTTGCCGTCCTCTTAAAAGCAAAGCGGGGGCGCGGTATCTCCATCCCTGCAGAGTTGAGAATGCCCCAATGTGAATTGATTGTTTTTTTGAAAAATGTAGAATGTTTCGTGAACGAAGTCACGCAGGTAATCGTGTCCTCTTGCTCCTTGGGATGTACTTCGAGCAGAGCCTCTCTGTTATTGTTAAGTGCTCTTTTGGTGGAGGTTTTCAAAAGACGAGTGGGATAGCCCCGGTCCAGAAGCTTGGTTTGTAAGGACTGCGCTTGTTGTTTGTAATCAGTGATCGAACTGCAATTTCTCCGTAGGCGGAGAAATTGGCCGAAAGGTAGGTTGTCCCTTAGCGATCTAGTATGATGGCTGGTATAAGGCAATAAACTGTTCCTGTCAGTGTCCTTTCTGTATAGAGTGGTACTGATAGTGGTTGGTTCCAATGTTATAGTAAGGTCCAGAAAGGGTATGGAAAGGTTGGAAATCGTTCCCGTGAACTTTAGAAATGGGTCTTGTTGGTTTATCCACATACAGAAGGCCTCACAAGTCAAACGGTCACCCTTCCAGAACACCAGGATGTCGTCGATGTACCGACGCCAACACGTGAGATTTTCACGGTATGGATTGTGTTCGGGGGGGTAGATGCACTTCTCCTCAAATGATGCCATATAGATACATGCCAGGCTCGGCGCAAAGGTCGAGCCCATCGATGTTCCACGGACTTGATGGTATAAGTTAGATTCATACTTGAAAAAGTTCTCAGTGAGTGCAATGTGTGCCAACTCCATTATGAAAGAGATCGGGGTGGGGGACAACCACTCCTCTTGTCGTAGACGGGAGTCCACTGCTTCCAGTGTGGCCTGTTGAGGGATGTTTGTGTACAACGCTTCCACGTCGAGGGTCAGGAGGAGATCGATGTCTTCTCTGCCATCCATGTCGTTAATGAGACGTAACACATCTCTGGTGTCTTGAAGGTAAGACGGGATCGATTTTACCAGAGGCTGGAGAAATGCATCGCAGAATTGGGATAAGGGTTCTAAAATGGAACCGATGCCAGACACGATCGGTCTTCCTGGGACTGGAGTGGTGCCCTTGTGTATTTTGGGCAAGGTGTAAAAATACGGTGTTACCGGGTCTGTTGTTACCAGGAATTCTGCCTCTTTTTTGCTGATCCATTCATTAGTCTCTGCTTCAATGACAAGAGACATCACGGTAGTAGTCAGTCGATTGGTGGGATCCTCAGTCAGTAGTCTGTAGTGGGTGGTGTTGGCTAATTGGCGTCTACACTCCCGGTCATAGTCGTCATGATTTTGTATGACCGTAGCTCCCACTTTGTCAGCCTGCTTGATGACGATTGAAGTGTCCCTGCCAAGGGAGCTAGCTGCCTGTCTCTCAGCATTGGACAGGTTGTTAAAGGGTTTGATTGGAGGTATCTTCTGCATGGTTCTCAGAACTGCTCTTTCGAAAGTCAGGACCTCTGGAGGTACCATCCCGTCAGACGGGGTGAAGGCTGAAGGTTTCCTAAGGCCTGTGTCATCACTGGGGATTTCTGGCCGATTATCAAAGAAGGCTCGGAGGCGTATTTTTCTGAAGAACTGCTTTAGCTCAATCATTTCCTGGAAGGAGTCAGGGATCGGGGTGGGGACAAAGCCAAGGCCTCTTTCCAGGACACTCTTCTCTGTAGTCGAGAGAGTTCTTTTTGATAGGTTCACGATCAAACTCGTCTCCCTCTGGTTGTCGCGCTCCTGGTTTCCACCCCAGTTGGCTCTGGCGTCTGGTCCTGCCACTGTACTCCCTTGTTTCCGCCTCGCTTTCGCCCTCTTCCTCTGCCCCAACCTCTGCCTTGAAAAGGAGGCGGATTAAGAGGGTAGAATTGCGGGGGGCCTTGTGAGTAGAAGGGATACTGCCACGGTGGTGGTAAATGAGGTGGGCCATGGAACACTGGACCTTGATGGTATCCCTGTTGCCAGGGCCGTGAGGGTCGTGCGTTTCTCGCCTGGTAGCCACCACTGGAGTCACTGCTTGTGGAACCCCGTCTGGTGTCCGTGCTCGAATTCTCATCCGAAGAGTAGGTGTTCTTCTTCGCTTTGAAATCATCTTTAAGGTAGGGGTATACCTTCTCCTTTGCGAATTTGGCTATGTCCTTCTCCAATTTGGTGGTTTTCTGTTTGAGTAAGAAGTCGTGGTGATCAAGCATCTCTTGGTTGATCTCAGAGAGTTTTGTAGTGAACGCTGTTTTGTTGTTCTTTGAAGTAGCGGTCTTCATGGTCGATTCAAGGGCAGAAATTTTCTCTTGTAGTGCTTCAGATAATCGTCTCGCAGTCTGGCTGATCAGAAATAGCAGGTCCTTGGTACATTTCCAGGAAACCTGGCACCAGTCTACTTTGAAGCGTTTGTCATCAAGGAACAGTCTGGGGATGATGTTTACAATTAGACCCTGTGGTGCTATGTTGCTCCGCAGGTACTCAGTCATCATAATCCCGTGGATCGTTATTCTGATCAGTTCTTTCTTCATGTCGCTTAGTATGGACCACTCATCAGAGGAGGCTCCAGATGTGGCAGCAGGGGGATTATTGAGTAATGAAGGCGTGTTCCTTAGTGTTTCAGCTATGGTGTCTTCGTCGAAGCTGAGACCTGGGACATCCTCCATCTTGAAGTGCGGTATGGGAGAGGTGCCCTGTACTACGTAGGCCAGAGCAGAGTGTCAAAACAAGGTGGTCTTAGCGTAAGAAATACTGTGCGGTTTGGTCCAGGGGACAGAGGGCTCCTCGCCCCTGGTAACCTGTGGTAGAAAATTCCCGTGCGGTGAGCACGCCGAAATTGGTATCAAACAAGGGGAATAAAAGTGGACGATTTTTAATGGGGTCCAATGTACTCGTCCTAAGCAGCAGCAAACAAAAAGTATTGTACAGAGTTCCCCAGTGGGAGCTAGTGGTTTAGCTCAGTTATCTGATAATTGTCTTACAGCCACTCCAGATCCTTCCTGAACACCCTCCATGCCTAGCGACAATTCCAACTCTGGAGGGTTTTCTGTTAAGTAATCAGGCTTAATTTCTACTTCAGACTGGACACCTGAATCTATTGAAACCCTTTCAGTTTCGCTTGTCCTTTCAGTACTCAGCCCAATGTTGGACCCAGTTTTCGACCCTGAGCCAGACTTTCGAGAAATCAGAGTTTTTACCTCTCCCTTCGCTTGAACCCCTTTTTGAAGAGGGCTGCCTTCTAGATTAGTTTTCAAAAGTGTCCCACAGCTGTTATGCCAGTTGCTGCCATACATATCTGCCCATTTCCTACGCACCCTACCTGCCTTCGGTTGCTCACTTTTACTTCCAGGAGAGGAGCTAGACCCGTGTAGCACGGTTTCTTTTTTTGTTTTTTTGTAATGCCCAGTACAAGTAGGTTCTCAGGTCTTGCTTCAATAGAGGGAGATAGGCAGTCCTTTGTGGCTTGTTCCTTATGTGCTGCTAGAGTAATTGGGTCTGAGCAATTAAGAATAGAGTTCCTCTCACTGCCCTCGTCCTGATTATCACTATCTACCGGTGCAGCAGCATCTAGCTCGCCTGATTCCAGAAGAAGTCCATCTTCCCCTGGTATGAGCTCTCTTTCTGTTGCCAATACCTCCCCTGTGCCTTATGTGCGGTTACTGTTGATGGCTGCCTCATACAGAGAGTTTTCCCTTTCCACAGGCATACCAGTTGAAATCCCAGTTAGACACAAAGAATCACTGTCTTGATTCTCCTTCCCGATTATATTTTTGCCAGAGTTATAAGCACATAATATAGTATCAATTGCTATTCCATCTGCTCTTTGCACAGTCACCTACCCCAATGAGAGCAGCGTGGCTGATTTTCCCGTATGTAGCAGCCCTAATCTTGATTTACCGACCCGGGATAAGCCTTCTCTTACCACATTTCTTGTCACAGCAGCCGCAGTCTCCTCTCCTCCCAGAAGAGGCCCTCCTTGTGCACCGGGTACTTTAGCTACTGAGAGAGCGCAAACTGACCTAAATGTATGAGTGCATCACACTTACCCGTAGTAAGCACAAATCATGAGGAGAAATGCCATGAGTGCTAGTAGTATCTGCAATTATATTCTGAATGTATAGCTAATGTAGAGATTTAAGTAGAAGTGGAACTAATACAGAAATGTGTGACACTATATGATTTTATTAGATGTGATTATTCCTGAATCCATGTCGTGTAGCTGTTAAAATGTAAGATGGCATGTGGTTAAACGCAGAATGTGGTAGGCCTCAGGGCCAGAGCTAGAAGGGAAGGGGAAGGTGTTTCTTTCCACGACATAGATTGAACTAATGTTTTGGTCATTGCATTAATGGGCCATGATTTATAGATGTGTTTACTGAATAATAGAATAAGAGTATTAACATGCTTTAATTAATGAAGAAGTTGAATGCTATAATTATTATGAGAAATGCTGTAGGCCTGAAATGTTTTAACATTGATTTACACGTACATGTCTGGGCCAAGAAATGTTGCGAACCTTTTTGGAAGTCTATGAGAGTTGGGATCTTGGCTGCAGATGTCTGTCTGCAAGAGAGAAGGGGGAATCCAATTATAAATAATATGAATAGAGGTCTGTTCAGTAGACGGCCCAGACATGGAGGAGGGTTCCGGAATGTTTAAGGGGTATCAGCGGGCCGGAGAAGAGTCTGAGAAGCAAGGTCAACTCCAACGTATGAGGCCCAATACAAAGCAGCATGGAAAAAGCCAGAAGCTACACCACGTGAGGGGCGTCTCACAAGGGGCGTCTCAAATGTTGTTGACTGTTTTGTATTAGGGACAGCACCCCTGGGTGGAGTTAGAGCAGATACCTGAGGACCCTTTAGAGAGCGGATGGGTAGGCAGAGAGGGGTCATGACTGGAGAACTATAGGTTTTCACCAAGAGACTTAGAGTGAGTGACTTCCCTTGGGGGTCATTCACTGCTGACACCTTTGTTAGGTTGGGATTTGGTTAAGTAGGGATACCATCTAGAGCAGGGTAGGGACAGCCTAACCTGTGCGTTTTCCTCCAACTTAAATGAAGGAGAGATATGCGTCAATGCTGATAGCTTTATTATTCTTAGAACTTGTGTTAGTAATTTCCGTTGCTCGTCTGAGGGCTTTCAGAGAGCACATGTATGTAGTTGGACCTGTGTATCTCGTGAATCTCATTCTGAGATGCCTGTACTTGCAGCTTATCCTATCCTTACAATAAACTTTTGAAAGCTAGAAGTTGTTTGTGATCTTTGGGAGCGAAGTCCTTTATTGGGTGAACTAGCTTGGTAATGGATGCACTTTCTTCCTCAAAGACAGGCAACAAAGGTTCAGTCGACCAGATCGAGGTTTAGGTCAATAGTGATAAGGTATCGATCAAAATCTCGCCCTTCCAGTTGGTAGCTATAGAGGATGGTTGCCTTCTTGAGGACGGTGACCTAGGCCAGGTTAGCTTACCCCAAGGCCCCTAGAGATCGATGATCGGAAGAACCGCCCGCTGAAGAAGATCCGGATGACGTGAGACAGAAAAAGCAGCAGTATCGGTCGAGAGTGAGTATAAAGGGTCATGCGTGTTAGATTGCGGTGTTTTTGTATTGTATCTATGTTGTAATGTCTGGCGGAGTTGAATGTCTGTAGAGTGACTGTGGAACAGGTTGTGAGCGCGCGCAACCGGTGGAAATCTTAAGTTCAAGGAGAGCTTAAGTGGTTCGGGTGTATCGGACACCCAGAGTAATTGTTAACTAGTGTGAAGGGGGTCATGAGGTACCATTGATCACCCGAAAGACCGAGATAGGGGGAACGTAAGAGTGAGTGCGTGAGTAACGGCCGCTGGTCGGAGGTTACTGTGTGTGTAAGCAACCTATCAGAGAGACGATAGACATTTCGTCAGTTGTGTTGACAATTACATATAGACTGTGGACGTACAGTCGAGGGAAGTGACCGCTTGGTCGGAAGTAGTCATTTTTCGGTGTATGAATGGGACGCATGCATGACCGGGAGACGAGTTGAGAAAGGAGGGGTGCTGCTGCGAAGCGGAGAAAAGTGACGTCAGGAAGGGTCGCGACGTGATTGGCCGACCGGAGAAAGACCGCGCTGTGATAGGCCAGCTAGCAAAGACGTCAGAAAGTGTCGAGCTGTGATTGGCCGACCGGAGAAAGACCGCGCTGCGATAGGCCAAGTTAGCAAAGCCGCGACAGGATTGGTGGATTGTCATCAGGAAGTAAACAGAGTAGCGAGGCTGGATATTGTGCGCATAATTATGAAGTGTTTTAAATGGCTGAGAGCGGTGTTTAAAAAAGAGAAGCGGGGATCGTATGAAGGGGAAGAAGCCCCGCCGGAGGGTACGCCGGCTCGTTACATGGCAGTGAATGTTGGGTTGCATACGATCCTTTGGATATCAGAGTGGAGTAAGATTACGGAAGGAAATGAGGAACTGACGTTCCCGAAGTACGGGACGTTCAGATTAGAGGTGTTACATCGATTAAAATCAGTCATGACCTCAATGAGACCCTTGCCTAGACCGACCCAGTTTGAAGCTCTTGATGCATGGATTAGGGCAGCGCATGAAAAGAATATGAACAGACGACAAGAAAGGGTGAAACGATCGGTAAGGGCAGTGCAGGATGCCAGGTGGGATGCGGATGCTAAAAGATGGAGAGTGCATAACATGGAAGTCAATAAACTGTACCCAGTGTTAGAGGTGCCCGGTAATAAAAGCCCCCTAGAAGAAGATGATGAGAGCGAAACAGAGGATAGCCTGATAAACAGATTATTGACAGACAGGCCACCCCCGTATAATAGAGCAGGGGGAGAGGTCGAGCATAGTGAAGGAGAAAAGGGGGGCAATGCAGGAGAGCATGGACCGCTTCCCAGTTCAGAGTGGGATCCTGAGGCAAAGAAAGAGCTGTCCCAGCCTAGTCAGGTGCAACAGGTAGTCGGGAGGTTTGTGGTACAAAGAGCGCCGGAAACGGAGAGCGCCACATCCTACGCATTACCAGATGCACTACAGGTACCTGTTACTATAGGTCCTATAATATCGATATATGACCAAGAGAGAGCAAGAGGGGAAGAACGGGTACGGAAGGACAGAGAAAGAGCAGGGACGGCAAGGAGGAACGATACGATTAATTCCCCAAGTCAGATGCCGATACCCAGAGAGTGGAGCACCCCGATGCACACAGCAGGGGATCCAGGAGGGGATCCTGGGGGCCCTAGATGGCCAGTGGATCTGAGGGGATCTGGACGAAAATCCTTTCAAGAGCTAAATGAGTACATGAAGAAGTGGGATGAGGCAGTGGAGGCTCACAAGAGCATCATAGCTGCAGAAGCTGAAAGGGAAAGTCAGGACAGCAGAGCTCGGACTCACTGCGGGGCTGGGGAGAGCAGCCCGGAGTGGGACTGTAGAGAGAGAGATAGTAGGGGAGTCACCCATTGGGCCCGGAGTGGAGATAGAACAGACCTGGAAAACGGGGGCCCCGGGAGTGGAGGGGTGGCGCGCCCAATACTCAGTGAAGGGGAGAGGAGAGCGCAAGAGTACAGAAACAGCTTTAAGTGTCCACACTGTGTGCCCGGCACCAGAGAACTGAATGGGAGTTGTGAGAGGTCGCATCATAGTCCCTGTGATGACGGAAATGAGCGCAGCCCAGGGAATATGGGGAACCAGGAAGGATCGTATCGGATACTGAGCGATACTAGGCAAAGGGAGAGTAGCGACCAGAGGGAAAATAACAGAGAGGCGTACGGTGAAAGGAGAGAAGAAGAAGAGAGTGGGCAGAGCAAGAGTGGGGGTAACAGGCCCGTGTTCCATCACCTTCCAAGATCGGATGGCCGAGCATGGGACCTGGAGAGATGGGAGCAAGGGAAGGCACTCATTAACTCTCCCGAGCCCAAACGTAGAGCTCGAAGTTGGGATGGTAGGGAGACTAGTGAGCCCCCTTCGAAAGACATATTGCGAGCTGAGATAAAAGCCAAGAGACTCGATGTCGCCAGCTTAAGGTCAGACCTGGATGACATGATAGATGGTACCCTGCCTTTAGAAAGAATGGAAATGTATGAGCAAGATGAAATACTGTATATGGCAAAGGACATTACTCGAAAGGCGAGAGCAATCCATGAGAAGTTAGTCGAACTAGCAGGCAAATATATGGTGGACCTGTCAAGAACCAAAGCATTACAGGGTAACCACAGGCTACATTACACAGATCGAGACCTAGATGAGAGGAGAACGATTGGGCTGAAAACGCACATAAGGGAACTGATCACTGGAATAAGGACATGGAGGGCTCTAGATAAGTGGGAAGAGAGGTGGTCCAAGAAAGGGACCGTCAGGAGAAGCACGCCTGGTATGACACCAGGAGGACTGCAGGGAATAGAAGCATACCCTTTGCGTGAAGTCGCAAATGGGAACTATGTGCATGTCCCTTGGAGTAGGGGAGATTTAGCTGCTTTTACCACCTCCTTCCCCAAATTGCGGGAAAACCCAGTGGAGTGGTACAAGCAAGTCGAGAGATTTGTAAAAATCTCAAAGGTCCTATGGATAGATCTGAACACGCTGTTTGACATTGTAGTACCAGGAGATCTGTGGACAGCATGCAAGGTTAGTGCTGAGTGGCCCACAACGGAGCCAGAGAGAGATGCTAAGACTAATGGGCCGTCCGAGATTGTGATGGCAAAATTCGAGAGAGTGATGACTTGGCTGAAAGAGAAAGTGCCAATGCAAGACATAGATTGGGTCAGAATAGACCGAACCAGACAGGAACCCAAAGAGACAGTCCACGAATATTACGAGAGATTGCTGAAGGCGTTTAAACAGTATAGCGGCTTGGATGTAATGGATCCAAAAGACATAGGGCAATTTGTGTCCAAGTTCGTCCTGGGACTGAGACCGGATATTAGTTTAATGATTCAGCAACACTCGATTTGTTGGCAAAGTAAACCCCTAGACGAAATACTGAGATATGCCAGGTACTGCTGTGATGAGATAGACTCCAAGGCTAAGAAACTAAAAGAAAAGTTGATGGTGGTACAGATGCAGGCAGCAGGGAAGGGGGGACAGCAGCAACAGCAGCAAGGAACAGGTACAGGAGGAAAGAAGCAGTACAGTCAGAACAAGGGCAATGAGGAGAGTTCCACCTTTAGACCCAGAATAGACATAGCTGCCTTGAAGAAAACGACTAGGTGCCACCAGTGTAACGAGGTGGGGCATTGGAAACGCGAGTGTCCCTACAATGTAGAGATAGGAGAACAAGAGATAGAGGAGGAAGAGGTCCAGAGCGCGCCTACAAGAGGGGTGACGCCATACCAGGGAAAGGTGCTCAAAGGGGGGGGGGCTCCTCCCCGAGCCCAGTTCCCGCAACCTCCTCGAGTAGGGACTATGGGTAAGACCTATAGACAGATGCCCCTGTTTGTAGAAGGAGAAGAGTGCTATTATGTGGACCCATTAACCGGACAGAGAGTGGAAAGAGAAGACTGCACCCTCGGGGCAGCCTTGGAGGTGGACCAGAGGGGACCCTATGTCGAAGCAGAAGTAGCAGGGTTCCCCACGACATTTCTGGTGGACACAGGAGCCACTAGGTCCACGATCAGATCAGCTGCAGTTCCAGACCTGCCCATGTCTGGAGAGACCATACAAGTGGTGGGGGTCGCAAACAAGAGAATAACCAGCCAATTGACAGAACCGGTACAGGTGAAAATAGGGAAGTACAGCGATGAGCACCAGTTTGTGGTTTGTGATTCAAGTCCTGTGTGTCTGCTAGGGAGAGACCTGTTGTGTAAATTGAATTGTACTATATACTGTACACCTCAGGGAGTGGAGGTATTGACCAATGATGATGACGCAGACTTCAAAGTTGCAAACTCAAGAATATGCGTGGAGCTGTACCCTACTTTGACAGTAGATGAGCTCCCCTGGGACTTGAGAGAGACAGTGGCACCAGAAGTATGGGATTTCACTGGGGAAGAGATAGGATTGGTCAAAGGGGTGGACCCAGTGAAAATTGTAGTGAAACCGCATGCTGAGTTCCCAAGAACACCCCAATATAAATTGACTCCAGAAACGATTGCAGGCATAAAGCCCGTGATCGAGTCCATGATTAAACAGGGAATACTGAAAGAAATCGTGGGTAGTCCATGCAACTCCCCGATTATGGGTCTGCAGAAACCAAATGGGAAATTTCGGATAGTGCAGGACCTCCGAAAGATTAATAACATAGTCGTTTCGTGTTGTCCAGTGGTACCGAATCCATCAGTGATACTGTTTCAGATTCCATTCCAAGCTGAGTGGTTCACTGTGATCGATCTTTGTCAGGCTTTCTTTTCGATCCCTCTGGACGAAGAAAGCCATTTTCTTTTCGCATTTAAGCTGGAAGGTCGCGTCCTAACATGGTGTCGCATTCCTCAGGGGTATACAGAGAGCCCATCGATCTTTAACCAGCTTTTGAAGAAAAATCTTGAAAGTCTAGTGCTGCCCCAGAAGTCAGTTCTGGTCCAGTACATAGACGACCTCCTCGTGGCGTCAGAAACAGAAGAAGCTTGCAGGGAGGACTCCATTGCTTTGTTAAATCACCTAGCTGCCAATGGGCACAAGGTGTCCCCGGGAAAATTGCAGTACTGCCTGACAGAAGTGCAGTACTTGGGACACAGAATAGAGAAAGGCAAACGAAAGGTGTCACCAGACAGGATAGAGGCGATCATGAAAATGAATGCGCCTAAGACACAGAGAGAGGTCAGGATGTTCCTAGGGATGGTGGGTTATTGCCGACAGTGGATCGCGAACTTTTCACTGAAAGCAAAGCCCTTGCAAAAACTGACGCACAAGGAGGTGAGCGACCCGGTACCATGGGACAAAGACTGTTTGATGGCATTCCTACAGCTGCGAGAGGACCTGTGTCGTGCTCCGGCATTGGGAATGCCTGATTACAATAAACCATTTTTGCTTTACTGTTGTGAGAGAGAAGGTTGCGCGTTGTCTGTGTTAGTCCAAATCCATGGGAATGCCCGCAGACCAGTTGCTTATTTCTCGGCTACTTTAGACCCAGTAGCCGCAGCGTTGCCCGGATGTCTCAAATCCGTTGCTGCAACGGGTGTCAGCATTGAGAGATGTGAAAATATTGTCATGGGGCACCCGTTAGAGGTGTGCGTGCCCCATTCTGTTGAACTGTTGATGACCAGGACCAAAACACAGCATCTGACCAACAGCAGGCTCACGCGCTATGAGCAAGTTATTCTTGCCGCAGAGAATGTGACCCTCAAGAGATGCTCTGTTTTGAACCCTGCCACCTTGATGCCACTCCCAAATGATATCGAGGATGATGATGAATGTACAGACCATGACTGCCTCGATGTGACTGAACTATGCACCAAACCCAGACCCGACATCGTAGATGAGCCACTGACCGACCCAGACGAAATTTTCTTTGTCGATGGCTCATGTGTAAGAGACGAAGTTGGGCAGTTGAGAGCAGCTTATGCTGTTTGTACAATTACTGGAGTTGTGGAAGCTGGGTGCCTGGAAGGAGTACACTCCGCTCAGGTAGCCGAGATTATTGCCTTGACACGTGCTTGCTTGGCAAGCAATCAAATTCGAGTCACCATATACACCGACAGCCAATATGGTTATGGGGTGGTTCATGATTACGGGCAGTTATGGTCTCAAAGAGGGTTCATGACCTCTTCAGGCTCTCCCATTCGCAATGGAGAGTTTGTGCGCCTGTTGTTAGAGGCGTTGCAATGCCCAGCAGGTATAGCAGTTGTAAAGTGCACCGCACATACCAGAAATGAGGACTTCGTTTCGAAAGGCAATAGATATGCTGATGAAGTTGCGTGGTATTGCGCGGAGCAAGGGTACTCTTTCACAGAGGTGGAAGTGGGTGGAATAAATGTAAGGACTGAATTAGCCATGATATTGGAAACTGTTGATACTTGGGATGAACTGTCAAACATGCAAGAAAATGCTCCTGATTTTGAAAAAGAAACATGGGAAAAGGCAGGATGTGTAATGGGTGAGTCCCATTTTTGGGTCTCAGCAGACGGCAGAGCAGTGTTGCCCAATGAGATGGTGAGTCCAATGGCCAGACTCATACATGGTCCCGTACACTTAGGGAGAGATGCTATGCTGAGAGTGTTTAGACAGACTTGGTACAATCCTAAGTTTAGAATAGCAGCAGAAGCAGTGTGCCAGCGTTGTGTGACCTGTCAGCAGCTGAACGTAGGAAAAAGAACACCAGTTGCACTGAGCCACATAGGAAGGTCTGGAGGTCCATTCAATCGAATGCAGATAGATTTCATTGAAATGCCGAGGTGCAACCGCCTCCGCTATGTCCTGGTGGTTGTTTGTGTATTCTCCAGATGGGTTGAGGCATACCCTACACGTAGGTGCGACACCCTCACAGTGGCCAAGTTACTGCTTAGGGAACTCATTCCGCGCTTCGGGGTGCCGGCCTTTTTGGAATCAGATAGGGGAACGCATTTTAACAGCGAGCTTGTGAAAATGATTTGTGCAGCTCTGAATATCGATCAGAAGTTGCATTGCAGTTACCGACCAGAAGCCTCAGGAATTGTGGAGCAGATCAATGGCACGATCAAGGCCAGAATTGCCAAAGTGTGTTCCTCAACGACCCTGAGTTGGCCTGACGCCCTGCCATTGGTCCTCATGAGCCTTCGTAGTACCCCAGACAGAAGAACGGGGTTGTCACCACATGAGGTGTTAATGGGGAGAGCAATGAGGCTGCCATCTGTCCCAACTGCTGCACTGTTAAATATCACAGATGATATGATCCTGGACTATTGTAAGGGGCTGTCTGACGCCATTCGTTCTGTGTCCCTTCAGGTGCAGGCTGCCGAGGTTCCATCGTGCCAGGGCCCGTGTCATGACCTGTATCCTGGGGACTGGGTCCTGGTGAAAAAACATGTGAGAAGAAGCTGCTTGGATGTTCGTTGGCGTGGGCCCTTCCAGATCATCCTGATCGCGAACACGGCTGTGAAGGTGGGAGGCCTGCCCAATTGGATCCACGCGTCACATACGCGAAGGGTTCCAGCACCTCTGGAAGAAACAGCTCCTCTCTCGGATAGACGTCCAACAGAGGACCGAGAAGCCATAGAGGGGGCTAGCCAAGCTGTAGAGGTGCCAGCGGAAGCAGGGAACGAGTCTGACCAAGCTGAGGACGGTCAGTACAACAGCGAAACAGACGACGCTACAGAAGGAGAAAGTAGCTGGGAGTACGAGTCAGACACTGACAGGTCTGACAGAGAGCGAGAACAGACAAGAAGGAGAAGGAGTAGAAGGGCACGTGGAGAAGCTAATTGGCCGCAAAGAAGGAGCTCTAGCTTGAGGTCAACTCCAGAGGTAACCCTTCCTCCGATATCAGAAGACTCAGATCCGGAAGAAGGTGCTCAGGGCGCTGAAGCACCGGACCGAAGAAGGTCAAGAAGAGTGCGTGTGCCTAGCAGAAGATACTCCACCCCTGAGTGGACATATCTGGCGACAAATGTCTGTGAAACAGGAGACAGGGAGGATCCGAGCGGTGGTGGTGTCCAGTTCTGAGCCCATCGTCACCGTGGAAATACGACTGTTGGTACCCGGAGTCGAACAAGAAGGGTCACTAACATTCATGCTCCCCAGACCTCCCCGCCTCAGCAAGTTAAAACACATGTTTCTCTCAGAATTGCAATTCCCCGACTTTGGTACAACGATAACAGCCCATGAAGAGCACAATCTTCGTTTGGAAATACTGAACTTTGCTATCGAAGCTGCAGGCACAAACCTGATAGTAGATGCTTAAAGGACTTTGTAAATAAAGCGAGCAGAAAAAGAAGATTACCTAGCGCCCAGGAAGCAGAGAATATTAGGGAACTTCCCTTGAGTTGATGGAGAAGGGCTAGGGTTGTCTTTATTGAACTGTTAAAGGACTTTTGCGAAGAAGGTTGTCAGCTTCCAGTTGTGTAGATTCTAAAGACAAAAGGATTAAAAAGAGACTGTAAAGGAACGAGAAGAAAAGAACTTTTTGCTAAGATAAGAGAGAGCCATATTGTCTGACGAAATGGAAGCCGGCACCCAGAACCGCAGAGCTAAATGTATAATAGGTACACTAATAGTAGGAGTGATAATATTGATAGCTTTAGTGGTAACAATTTCTTATGTAAAGGGACATGAGGAAGAGGCGAAGGTAACTGATGTGAAATCTGTAGAAACGCTTACACCCACTGTTGCTGGTGAGAAAAGGGAAAACACTCAAGAGAAAGCGTTATTAGCTGCAGAAGCCCGCAGGTTACACGTAGATGAGTCCCAAGGAGACTTTAGGTCAAATGCTTATGCTAAACTTTTATATGAATACGTGGATGCCATGGAGGTTAAGGACTGTTACGTCTGCATGCAATTGCCGGCGTCTGTAGATGAAGGCATTAGATATCATCACCTCCCGCTGACATATGGCATTACATGTAGCTTATTGCTTAGTATATTTTATGAGAGAGATAGTTTTGAATACTATTTCTCCAACTATGATTCAGTGTTGCCAGAAGTCCCAAATTATAAGCAGATGAACAAATGGGACTACTGGAAGAGTGAAGACAGATTGGCCAAGTTCTTCATTCCTTGGATTACCTTAGATACTTCACATGCCCGTAGAAATAACCTGACATGCAAGGTGTCAGAAGTCGAGAAGAAGTTCATAGGGCAGGTGGATGATCGTTACAGGAGACAAAAGATTTTGAAAAAATCAGGACAATGGAAAACAGATTGGACCGAGGAAGAGAAGGCACACAAGAGAAAGGGTAGTAGTGGTCCAATAGCTTTAGATAAGACGCAGAGAGGAAAGCTATGTCTTCATCGAGCTAAAACGTATTATGAAAATGTATACGTGGGAGAAGTCGACTGTGAACATGCTTTCAATATAGAGTACTATACTAAAGATTTCCTGAAGGGAATGCAAGTGATTCCAAATGTGTATTTTGTATGTGGAAGAAATGCCTACGTGAGACTACCTGACAACTGGTATGGATCATGTTACCTAGCAATTGTCTTCCCCAAAATATATCATGCACAAGACTTAGAGATCATTGAGGGCAAGACATCATCGAGGGGAAGGAGAGATATAGGAGATGCAGAAATGGTTGGAGATGTTTTTGGAGCTATGTTCCCTCTTTTGGGTCTAATCCTTAATGATGTTAAAATTAGACGACTGGCAACAGTCGTCGACAGGTTGTCTGCCAGCACTGCTCAGTCCTTAATGCTGGTAGAAGGAGAGATGCAATCGATAAGGGCTATGGTTCTTCAGAACCGTCTTGCGTTAGATGTCCTACTAGCAAAAGAGGGCGGAGTCTGTAAGGCTTTGAAGGTCCAGGAATGTTGTACTTACATTCCAGACAATTCAAAGCCCCTTGAGAAAGTTATTAGGAACATAACTGATATTCACAAGGAGATCGAAGACTTGAGTAGAGAAAATGTCTGGGAAAAGGTGGGCCACGGAATGAGGGAAGTTGGAGGGTGGATCTCCACCTTAGGCAAAAGCTTTGTGTGGTATATACTAAAACCTGTCATCATAATATTGATCTGTGGGATCATATTGTGGGGATTGGTGAGGGTATTCAAATGGTACAGAACAAGAAGGTCAGAAAGGGCCCAAAGAGAGCAGCTGCAGAGATTGGCTGCCATACAAGATAATCAGTACAGGAGTCTGAGGGCTCTGGAAGCGCAGAGACAAGTTATGCTACCAATAACTGCAGTTTAAATGTTAGTGATGACCCCGAGAGGTCATCAAAGGGGGGAACTGAGAGAGCGCAAACTGACCTAAATGTATGAGTGCATCACACTTACCCGTAGTAAGCACAAATCATGAGGAGAAATGCCATGAGTGCTAGTAGTATCTGCAATTATATTCTGAATGTATAGCTAATGTAGAGATTTAAGTAGAAGTGGAACTAATACAGAAATGTGTGACACTATATGATTTTATTAGATGTGATTATTCCTGAATCCATGTCGTGTAGCTGTTAAAATGTAAGATGGCATGTGGTTAAACGCAGAATGTGGTAGGCCTCAGGGCCAGAGCTAGAAGGGAAGGGGAAGGTGTTTCTTTCCACGACATAGATTGAACTAATGTTTTGGTCATTGCATTAATGGGCCATGATTTATAGATGTGTTTACTGAATAATAGAATAAGAGTATTAACATGCTTTAATTAATGAAGAAGTTGAATGCTATAATTATTATGAGAAATGCTGTAGGCCTGAAATGTTTTAACATTGATTTACACGTACATGTCTGGGCCAAGAAATGTTGCGAACCTTTTTGGAAGTCTATGAGAGTTGGGATCTTGGCTGCAGATGTCTGTCTGCAAGAGAGAAGGGGGAATCCAATTATAAATAATATGAATAGAGGTCTGTTCAGTAGACGGCCCAGACATGGAGGAGGGTTCCGGAATGTTTAAGGGGTATCAGCGGGCCGGAGAAGAGTCTGAGAAGCAAGGTCAACTCCAACGTATGAGGCCCAATACAAAGCAGCATGGAAAAAGCCAGAAGCTACACCACGTGAGGGGCGTCTCACAAGGGGCGTCTCAAATGTTGTTGACTGTTTTGTATTAGGGACAGCACCCCTGGGTGGAGTTAGAGCAGATACCTGAGGACCCTTTAGAGAGCGGATGGGTAGGCAGAGAGGGGTCATGACTGGAGAACTATAGGTTTTCACCAAGAGACTTAGAGTGAGTGACTTCCCTTGGGGGTCATTCACTGCTGACACCTTTGTTAGGTTGGGATTTGGTTAAGTAGGGATACCATCTAGAGCAGGGTAGGGACAGCCTAACCTGTGCGTTTTCCTCCAACTTAAATGAAGGAGAGATATGCGTCAATGCTGATAGCTTTATTATTCTTAGAACTTGTGTTAGTAATTTCCGTTGCTCGTCTGAGGGCTTTCAGAGAGCACATGTATGTAGTTGGACCTGTGTATCTCGTGAATCTCATTCTGAGATGCCTGTACTTGCAGCTTATCCTATCCTTACAATAAACTTTTGAAAGCTAGAAGTTGTTTGTGATCTTTGGGAGCGAAGTCCTTTATTGGGTGAACTAGCTTGGTAATGGATGCACTTTCTTCCTCAAAGACAGGCAACAAAGGTTCAGTCGACCAGATCGAGGTTTAGGTCAATAGTGATAAGGTATCGATCAAAATCTCGCCCTTCCACTACACTGGCTGCGAACTGCGTTGACAGCAAAAGCCGCCGGACGCTCTTCTCTGCCGGTCAGAAGATCCGAGTCCACAATAGTCGCAATTTAAAGTCTGTCAACACCTCGTTCATCTCACAAGTAAGACCCTCGTACCTCTATCTTCTCTTAGAGTTGAATGGGTGGCATTATTCTTTCTCCATTCTCGAGGCCATGGGTGGAGAGGACAGAGAGCCGATCGCAATACATGTGAGTCAAAGTGGCTCAAGTCCGCCATCTTTCTTCCCCCAACGTGCAGCAATCTTAATGTAGTTAGAGGAGAAAGACTTGTTCCCCAGGAAACTTTAAGGAAAAGGATTATTTATTTATGTCATGAAGGGCAATTTGGTATTATAAAGACGAAAATGAGTGTGAAGAGCATCTACTGGTGGCCTGGTATTGATGCAGATGTGGAAAAGGAAGTAAGAGAGTGCGACATATGTATGTCAGCAACAAAACTCTCAAGAATTTAAGGCCTCCCATGAATAAGTTTAGGTGTCCCAGATTCCCGTGGGATATGTGTGGAGGTGAACATTATGGGGCCCGTTGGTAGTTCAGGAAAATACATAGTTACCCTTATGGATGTGTTTTCTAAGTGGCCTCTTGTGAAAATCATCAAAAGTTAGACACAGACACTGTGCTAAAAGTTTTTGATGAAATGTTTTTAACTGAAGGTACTCCTGCGATGATTATTAGCGAAAATAGAGTGCAATCCATTTAGGATATAATGAAACACATTTTTAATTAATGTCGGATCATTTACAGAACAACCTCATTGCATAATCCAAGTGGAAATGGTGTGGTGGAAGGGTACAATAGAGTATTGAAAGGTGGCATTCAACTGACATGCAGGAACAATATTCCTTGAGAGGTACAGATTTTTAAAACATTGTGGTCATATAGGGTTACTGAAGTTCAAGCCACAACATTTTCACCTTTTTAACTTATGAGGGGAATAGAGCCCAGATCAAAATGGAATCCGTGATGGTTAAACTCTTTAGGAAATGTAAGATGGTCATTGTCAGAAGTTAAAAATAATCTATTGCAGCAACATGTCAAATATAACAAGGATTATTATGAAAAGCACAATATAAAACATGCTTATGTTAAAGTAGGTGAATAGGCAGGATTAAAAAACCTGGGAGCATTTCTAAAGGAATAAGTATATTTTTTAAACCTCAACACATTATTTGGGTGAACAAAAATTCAGTGCGATTGGAAAATGGGAAGTGTTGGAATCTTAAAATAGTTTCATCATGTGGACAAGGGAAAGTAAACCACGAAAGTAACAAATGGTTAGAGCTGGAGCATGAATAGGAACAGAACACAAATCAAGAAGGTCTGGAATAGGTTGATGGTAGAATGAATGAAGGGGTGTCAGAAGGCAGTGCAGAGGGTGTTTCTGAGAAAGAAATAGCTGATTTAGGAAAAAGACAAAAAGGGTCACAAAGCGATCTGTAGCGCTTAATAATTATCTTTGTGATTAATCTTGTGAAATGTATATTTAGTCAATACTGAATGTTGCCTCATGTTCTTATAGACGTGATATTAAGTTATAAATGTATTGCTTATAGATTATTATTCATTTCAATTTTTTTGTATAAGTGGGAAGGTGTGTAGTGTATGATAACTGCAGAATGCTAAGCATCAGTTAGAATGTATTAGGGCCATAATGTATGTTGGTCAGGTGATGGGAATTGCGCTGCGTGGGGAGTGACAGTTGGAAGTTACAGAGCCCAGCAGCCGGTTCCCGTTACCTGCCTAGTTTCCATACAGTACTGATACTTTACTCGTGTGTAGCATCTTCACTAAAGGACTTATGGAGCTAGGTAAGTCCAATAGCTTCCCACGGTTTCAGAGTATCGAACTTTAGCTTGCCAAATTAGGTTAATGGTCGTTCTTCTCTGAGCCTCATTCTTTGTTCATCCTCTCTAAAAACGATTGAAATCTACTTTCTGGGAATATGTTAATGTTAACTTACATCAATGCTCCGGGCCGGGGAGATTGACATGCCAATTTCTGGAAATCAAAAGCAGACCACACTTTGAAATGTTTTTGGATGCCATTCAACCCCAGTTGGCTAAGATGCTTTATATAAAGTTCCGCTATGGCATTCTAGAAATTGGGGGCCATATTATCAAGAAAGGGCGATACATTATCGCCTCTTTTATCAGCAGGAAACTGCCACTAAAGCGGCGATAATGGGCTTGATATTATGCCCTTGTGAATTCTGATAGAAACCCAGGTTAACACCAGAACCTGGGCTTCTATGGGAATTCACAAGGGCATATTATCAAGCCCTTTATCGCGGCTTTAGCAGCAGTTTCTGGCCGATAAAAGCGGCGATAATGAATCGCCCTTTCTTGATAATATGGTCCTGGGTCCTTTACTAAAAAATGGAGAAATGACAATGGTGATCCTAAAGATTGTTTCTGTACGTTATGTCAACTAAATGCCAAAGATGATGTATCACGTCTTGGTTTTTCACCCCGCTTACGTGAGGCGAAGGGAAAAAGGGCTGCGTCCTTTATGCCTTGAGTAGGTTTCAGGTATTATCTTGATGCCCTAAGGGTCTTGAAAAGTGATACATCCCTTCTTATAGTGTTTAGCCTAAGCAGCTACTTATTTTCAATAGGGCTTCTGAGGAGGGGTTTGAATTTTTAGTAACTTTTTTTTACGGAGCTGATATTTGATAGCTGATTTTTCTTACATTACCTGTAATTTTAAGCACAAGGGACCCATAAAAGTTATCCAGTCTCATATATAGTGCGTAGTTTGAGCACTTGTATTCAGAATACGTTTTAGCAGAGGAGGTGGTGAAATACAACATTTATATTGCACACTGAAGGATCCATGAAAATTTGATGATTGCGTTTGTTGTAATGCCTTCTGTGGCCTAAATTTATTTTCAAATAGCATGGATTTTACCATAGCACACTAAGCACAGATCATCTCATGTGGTTTATATAAAACACTTGCTCTTTCATTTTCACACCATTAACTACTAATGAGTGATTAATATAAGGGGTGTAATGAAAAAGGGAGATAACAATAGTAGAGATCTTTAACAGTGTTCACTGTGCTCAATATATTAAACAAGCACTGGCGTTGCCAATAGGTTTCGCATTTGGAAAGTTAGAGCTATTGGTTTTGTAAATGACATTTTATATTTATATATTGTTATTGACAATGCCAATAATGATATATAAATATAAAATGTCATTTACAAAACCAATAGCTCCAACTTTCCAAATGCGAAACCTATTGGCAACGCCAGTGCAATGTTTTTAAAATTGTTGTGAATCATCTAAATTATTTTAATAATCTCGCTGCATCTATATTTTAACTGTTTGCCTATTGTAGTATCCTCATTTTGTATCACATGTACTGTTTTACTCTGTTGTTTCTTTATTTCCTATTAGGATATTTCCCTTAAAGTACTGTGTTCCTTTTCCTTAACGTTCCAATTCCCTTTTGGAACTTGGTGATGGAAGGCAGTGATTAATTGCCTGACGTTCCTCCTCTGCGGTTCAAGTTGTGCCGTAGATCCTGTTACTTTTATTCTTAATGAAAATAAATCCCAGCTGTTTCCTGCCTGCAAAGATCTGACTCCATTCTTCGTAGGCTAACCACCACAACACCTAGGCTGTGGATGTTGTGCTAAATCCCCTCATATTGACATGAATTGAACCTGTTGTATTATGTATGTATTTCTAAATAACAGATTGTTATCATGATAACTGGATGAACTTGTGATGGTTTCTATTAACGATATGCAATAAAATTAATCTGAATCTGGTAGGTGAAAACGAATTTGTGAAAATCTATCAAGATGCTTTTGCTACATGTCAAACAAGTAACAAGTCGTTCTGAAACAATTTAGCCATTTCTCAAATAATTTTTAACTGATTTCTTTGTGTGCACGCTGATTTGTTTTATTTCTTGCGATTTTATATAGTGTTAACTCAATATTTTACCAGCATGTGCTCTCTTCCACCCCAACATTATCTTTTTGAAAAAAACAACTAACAGACTCACATGTCCACCGCTCAGGTCATTCATATTTCTCTATACCAACTCCCCACTAATCCATTTTGTGTTCAGGAGTAGTGTGCTACTCGCCGAAAAGCACTTCCACGCATCATCGGGAGTTGTAAGCACTATATAAATACAACTAATAAATACTAAAAATGCAGCGCAAGACCCTTCTAAGTGCTGTCCCCAACAAATATCCGTTTTGCCCCTTTTCCACATCTTTCCATACGGCAGTCCTTTTTGCCTCTCTCCATATACCCATCTCTTCTAAACCATGTCGAGGTGGACTTTAAAAAAAAGCAATATCAGGGCTTCAGTTTTTCAACAAGCGCGCCAGTTTGAAGCTTGTGACTATAGGGCAACAATTACCGATGTCAATGTTTTAGCCAATGGGAGCCGTCTTCCCTTTGTTACGTGTGTATAATACTTGTAGCCAATGAGAGCTAGTTTTGTGTGAACCAATCAGAAACACACCGGTTCCAGGGCACAACCGAAGACCAAAAAAAACAAAAAACGGGAAACTGAGACAGCAGTGACGCGCCCCACCGGTAGTGACACGAGGGGATTTGAAAGTTTTAGAAGTAGCAGCTGAAAGGAGGCGGTGTCATTGTTTTAGCAGCTGGGAGGCGGAGCCTGCGTGAATTTGTTTAGGAGTGGAGAAAAGAGAGTCTGCCTTAAAACAAGTACCTGGAAATCGCTTGAGTTCCTGGCAAGCCACCGGCCCGATCTGGCGCGAAATCCGGAAGTCCGGCAGCGTCATGCTTGCTGTGGGGCGGGACTTCCGCCATAAGCTCGTGCACGAAGTGATTCGCCGAGATGGAAGTGGTGACTCGGGGCTCCCATGCCGGAGGGGGCTCCCATGCCGGAGGGGGAGCCCGGCGGTGGCGGCAGAAAAGTGGTGAGCCACGTCAATGGAGGCGGAGGAGATGACACCCGGTAAGTGGGACTTGGTGCCTTGGGGGCTCGTGCACAGGCTCGGGCGACTGGTGCGTGTGTGCGCGGCCAGGGCGGCTGGTGCGTGTGTGGGCAGCTGGTGCGTGTGTGCGGGGCTGGGGGCGGCTGGTGCGTGTGTGGGCAGCTGGTGCGTGTGTGCAGGGCTGGGGGCGGCTGGTGCGTGTGTGGGCAGCTGGTGCGTGTGTGCGTGTCTGGGGGTGGCTGGTGCGTGTATGGGCAGCTGGTGTGCGCGCGAATGAGAGGCATGGCTGACTACCAGAGATGTGCACGGCTCGGGAGGCGGGGCATGCGCGTCCACGAGGTGCAATCGGCGCTCGTGCCCCGGTCTGTGGTCCCTTCCGAGCTAGGTGGGCAGCAATAGGTATTTCGCTGACGCGAAACCTAAAAAGGAATTGTGATTGCACATAGTTTTTACATAATCGCCAAGATCCTATAGCTGTGTTATGCAAAGCTTGCTATTGCAGATATGGGTATCACGATTTTAAACAGTATTGAGAAGTATTAGGCAAGTGAATCTTGGCGATATTTAGCAGATTGTCAAAATGAGGAAAATGAACAATCTGCCTAGGAGTTTGTATTCTGTAAATGCATAATTATGTACATTAATCAATCGATTTTTAGATTATTGTATGATTAATGTGTTGTATTATATTCTATTATGGTTTTAAGGAAATAATTTTCCAAACTAAGCCATTTACAACTGAGACAGAGAACAGGGGTGATAACAAAAAGGAAACAAATGCCAGTTTGGTGGTGATAACAGCAACACATACAGCAAAGAAACAGGTGAGGGCATAACCAAAGACAACAGCTTTGGGAAGAGAGGAAATGGAAGGGGGTATTGAGGAAAGGTTGACAAAAGATGGGGCAGAGGATGAGAAGATGACTGGACCATCAGATGGGAGAGATAAGAGAATGGATATTGTAAATGGCGTAGCACAGATGGGCTTTGCAGGACAATTTAGGGGCAATCTGCTAATGCGTACTGAAGAAAAGGTATGGGGGAATAGATATGTGGATATATTCAAACTATTACTGAGGGAAACTAGGTATAAGGAGTGTTCAAAGGGGAGGGAATTCAGTATGACATAGTAAAATGGATGACAGCTTTCACTATAACGCTAGTATATATTGTGTAACATTTCCAGAGAACTTTGAATTTCTTGATCAAATCCATAGATGTTATTACGACAGTTAGCATCTGATTTGGGGGACGAGCATGGCTTTGCTGAGAGGAAGAATAATGGGCTAGTAAAAGCTTGAATTCAAACAAATTGTGGGGAGAAACTGGAAATGAGCTGTGCTTAGAGCTGAAAGCGCGATGAGACCGGTGGGGTTCTACCCAAATGCGTTCTGGTAACATGCTGAAACCTGAACGGAGAGATCCTACATGCACCTCTGCCCTTTCAAGCATTAATGTTCTAAAGGTGGGAGTAAACACACACTAATGCATTGATTTGCAGGCTGAGGTGCAAGCCTCCATATCGGAGGCGGGTGGGGGGAGAACAGAAGAAGAGTGGTTGAGAAGAGCCAGCACTCCTATTAAGTTGGTGTCAATGAAACACTTGTTCAGGAAGGTTCTAGACCAGCATGCTGTAAGGAAATGTGGGATATTTTTGACCAGGGCTTTAGGATACATTTTGACTGGCCTCAGGTTTCGACCTAGGAATAAAATTTTCATTCGATTAGAGACAAGAGAAGGGTTGATTGTTCAGAACTAATTAATAAAGAAAGGTAGGTAATTTGGAATGCAGACCCATTTTGTTTTTCCCTTTGGACATTATATGTAAGAAATCGTAAAGAGAGATTGATTGATTAATCACCTTCTATGACTTGAAGGCAGTTTGGTCAATGAATTCATTGCCCAAGACAAATGTTCTGTGATTTACTCAAATATCAGCCTGGCTGAAAAGATTTGTATGGAGAAGGGAAAGACTAATATTAAATTGGCTTTTAGGCTACTGCTGATTCATCCAGTTGATTTCCAGCTTTTTGGAATTCAATTTCAAGGACAAATAGATTTGTAAAGCAATGGCTATCAGTTATTTCGTGGGTTGCTCTATATTCAAGGAATGACATCTAGGAAAGTAAAGACACGCATATGCTAACATCGAAGTAATCTGATGTGGCAAAGAGCCCCAACCAAAATGTCCTCTCATTATTTGGAAAAGAAACACACCCTAAAAGATCTGAGATGGACTGTAATTGAACTGATCATCAACGAAGTTCACCTCCATGAAAAAGAACAGAGATGGGTATATAGACTTAAGTCACATGAAAATGGATTTAATGAAAACATACCCGGGGGTCAATTCATATGACTTTTGCCTGCCTACAGCTTTTGCTACACCCTGATGATATCTGTTTAGCTTTCTAACAAGTAGAACTAAACCTAAACCCTTATGGCACAAACTTTGACTGGGCAAACGATTGAAGACATTTTTGTGGTTTTTGTTCATCATCATTGATGTCAATAAAATTTCCTATGCGGAAACTGTTGGGAAGTGGATTGCCAATCTAGATCCGGTGAGGGTTCACCGGCTTGTCTTTCGATGAGCTCCTGGTCAACTTCCTTGAGCAGACTTAGAAAATGTTCCTTTAGCACTTCAGCGGGGAAACCCAGGAATCCAGGCCGGCATGCGATGGAAGGCAGGTGGCTTGGCTCTTGCGGTTGCTCCCGATCACCTTTTCTGACAGCTTCAGTTTTCTTCTAGTCCTGGTCAAACTCTGGAAGTTGGATTGATGGAGCTTTTAGCGGGATGAACCTGGTCGGCTTTGCCAGCTCACGGTTGAAGGCAGGTGGTCTGGCTGACAAGGGTGAGCCGGTCCCTCTATGGAGCTTTTTTTTAAAGTTGTACCAAAGTTCTCCAAACTTCTTGAACTTCTTCCTGAAGTTCCTCTAGGGGTCCCAAAGTGTCTCAAACTCACTTCAAGGATCTGGAAGCTCCAAGATGGTCCTTGAAAGTTGAGGACTTCAGTTCCCACAATCCACTGATACAAACGCATTACAAATCCACTGGTAGTTCTCCAAGTTGTAGATTTAGTTGGCGATGTTCCAGATGAGTTCTTTTAACCTGTAGCTTTCTGGGAGTCCACTTTTTAGTTCTTTTTCAGCAATATAATCCACAGTGCTGCAGTTTCAGATGATGCAGTCTTCAGAGGTCAGGCCTTAGAAATCTTTGCACAGCAAAACTTCTCAACAGAACACTTCTTGCTTCAGTAAGTTTCAAGCAGCAGATCTGGAGGGTTCTGCCCCTCTCAGATACATATTCCAAGCTCTCTGGGTCAAGCAGGAGGTCACTTCTGACCAATGGGAGCAGGGTAACTCCTCCTTTATTCGACTACATTCCTGTAGAGTGTGGCATTATTTTGTCCCTAGGTACATCAAATCTTCCAAATCCATAATGGCTAGTTTTCCAGCAAGGAGGTAAGAGCTCGCTAAACACACCCCCTAGGATGGCTAATTTATTTAGACTCCCCCCCCTGCATCTGCTCATACCTTCCTTAATCCTACAATCTTCCTAGGGTGGGAAGATCAGAGTTGTAAATGACACTATTCTCGGTTGTATGTTCTTACTTCGCATTCCGTTGCAACGCATGCCTTTACCACGCATGCGTTACAACGGAATGGTATTTCTACGCATTAGCTTTTCCTCGAATTCATCCGTTGTGATGTCATACGTCTTTAAGAGGAAGCTGACGTTTTTTTCCGTTTTCTCTTAAACAATTCTGTTTGCCTGCATATCCCGACGTGACTTCTGGCGAGTTTTTTTTGGGGGGGAGACCCCTCAAGCCCCCTTTTTTTACTTTTAACCTTTACCACATATGCCTTTACTACATACCTCGTAGTAAAGGTATGCGTGGTAAAGGCTTTCGTGGTAACCACGCATGCGTTGTACTGCATGCGTGGTTAAGGTATTCGTGGAAACAGCCGCGTTGTAGTGGCCGTTTCCCCTATTCTCTGCTCTCCTCTTTGAAGAACATAGTTTACGACTCCTCCCCCTGGCCTGACATTCCTATGGAACAGCACACTGACATGCCAGCAGAGCTGGTTAACCCCAGGGGCTCTTTACCACCTCTTCAAGACAGCCTGGCTAATCCACTTAACTCTAAAAAATCAGGGCAGACCACTGGAAGGCTAAATTTGGAATTACCAACAAGAAAGTCCTATAACTTCTTGTATGTACACTTGAGGAGGAATTCAAAAATATGACATTGTTGGATTTATTAATACCATTCTGGGAAATCTTTGAATGGCATTTCTAGCCCTCTCCTATCAATAGTTATTAATCAATAACTTCCTACCATGTTAACATATGTAACAGGGGATTTGCAATGGGAAAAATGACTTAGGCCTTTTTTCCAGCACCAGGACTTACAAAAAATATTTTATAAGTATGTGTCTTATATCTACAGGAACCCCACCCCATGGGCAACTAGGGTAGACTTTAGGCGTTCTGAATCTGTAGAAATATTGCAGATTCTCCCTCCATATTGCTACTAGCATCAAATTCGAATTTGAGCAGTACTGTACCACAATGGGGAGTGAAATGTGAAATTTCACTTAACCCAGGGCATATAAAACTCATTTTGTAAGAGTGTACCTTATAAATATCTGACACCCCACTCCTGGGACTAAGCATGAGCGCAAAATCCGCTCCGATTGCGGATTTTGCGGATTTTCGGTAAATCCGCGATCCGCGAACTCTCGCGAATTTACCGAAAATTCGCAATTCGCGAGCGGCGGATTCCTCGGTCAAAAGTTCAAGCCTTGCTGGTCTGTAACTAATTTACGATGGTGCCGGCAAGCTGCCAGCACCATCCTAAAGTTACTTAATTAGCTTCAGCAGGAAGCTCTAATAGATAAGATAAAGCAGGGGCTCGAGCGTCTGCTTTATTTTACCAATTAGAGCTTCCTGTTGAAGCTAATTTAGTAACTATTTTAGGATGGCGCTGGCAGCTTGCCGGCGCCATCGTAAATTAGTTACAACAGGCACAAAACGGTGGTGTCTTCTTGAATAAATATGAAGGGCAGGGTTCATTCTGGCACGACGGTCCTGGCACAAAAATTACACCTCAACAGGAAGCACTTACAGATATCAATACAGCATGTGCCCTAGTTGAAGCTTTAATTCAGTGACTCATTCATCAGCCCAAAAACAATCCTGAGCGTTGTGGAGGCTGGGCAGGTGTGCCTTCTTCCCAAATATACCGTCGAAAATCAGCTGTGACGCTGGATACAGGCCTTTGCATCTTTGACCTTCACGAGCGCAATCCCCGTGCTGTTCTGTGACCAGGAGCTTCTGTCTCTACATCTGTTGCTCTGATCAGTCTCTGACCTTTTATACACACAAAAGGCATGTGCACTCGCATGGAAGCCCCGTCCGTTTGGCCCCGCCCACACACTCGAGGTGTGCACCGTCTTCCCGCCATTTACCCACTATGATAGGTCACTCAAGGGACCCCTGCGCCCTTCGGCGCGATTGCATAGTAACACACACCTGGTCGCTGTTGACAACTCTCGGGCACTTTAGGTAGCTGTAGTGTAGTAAAAGCACTATACATTTACCCAACGAGGTAGCACTTACTGATTATCCAGTAGAAAGTACTCCAGTTGAGTAGAGGTATGGCACAAAACGGTGGCGTCTTCTTGAATAAATATGAAGGGCAGGGTTCAATCTGGCACGATGGTCCTGGCATGGAAGCCCCGCCCCCAAATCCGCCGATCCGCAAAATCCGCGGATTTTGCGGATCCACGATCCGTGAATACGCAAATTCGTGAATCGTGGATCCGCAAAATCCGCCCATGCTTACCTGGGACACCTAGGAGAGACCCTGGGGGTTCCTAATACGCCTAAACATTGTAGGTTATATACTTGTAAGGGCCGCAAGCTCCAAAGTCGAGTTTGGGCACAATCTACTTTTTAAAAGCAGTCCTGGCACCTAGGGCTGCTTTCAAACTGACCTCAGGCTTCAGCAGTGCACACATGCAAGTGCAAAAAGAGTTGCTGGTTTCTAAACTGACATGCGCTATAGTACTAGGGACTTCTAGGTAGTTTCAATCACCCTGCCCTATTATATACTAGATGCTTATAGAGTACGTCATGCCAATCACAGGGGTACCCCACCATACCATTGTGTACCCTAGTGTATGTAGGTGTTTTAACTGTATTCTAATGTGTCTCTTGCAGCATTGCATTGGCCCTGGGCCCTGGGCCTGGTTAGGCAGAGCCCAGGGTCAGTCAGAGTCAGTTATCACCAGTATCAGTCAGCAAAAAGTTGGGGGGTGCCCAGGGCACAGGATGATTTTGCAACAGAAACGTGCCCCTGGACCTCGTTAACATCCCTGTATCTTTAGACAGAACCACCTGTTTTCTTTAGGTACACCTAAACCTCTACTAAAATACACCGGCTTGCCATCAACATCTAGAATTTAGAGCACAGGCGACCTTGTTTTATTTTCCCCTGTCTGGTGCATGGAAGTCTTTTTTCAATCTTCCCTGTCTGGTGCATGGTAGTCTTTTTTCGTATGGTCTCTGTAAACAGGACCATAACAAACTCTGCCAGAGTTAGCTATGAACGGTGTTCTTATATCGATAGTTTCTCAGACAGGCCTTCATTTAAAAAAAGTATTTCTAATGGAATGATGTAAGCGCAGCTAATTCTGCAATAACCAGAAATATCACTTCCTATTTGCCAACCGCGTTACACGGTCTAGTCTTTTTCTTTCCTATGACGCATTTGTTCCACACGCGTCATAACACAGCCCCCGCCTGCGGCTCCAGTAACTTCGGAGCCATGGGAGAGAGCGGTCAGGTGCACGGAGAGGGAGTAGCCTTGACGGAGTGAGTAGGTCTGTCCTGTCCGTAATACTGTTTTATATGTTTATGTTCTCTATGTTAGTATGTCTAGTGAGTCTTTCTTTCTCCACAGGTTACTGCACGCTTTGGGCGAAAACGTCTATCATGATCACAATCACAGATTTATCACGACTCATGAGATGCAATATAGACCTCGCGGTCGTGTATTTTTTTGACCTTTTGTTTTCTTTGTACCATTGCAGGTCTTTTTGATATTTAAACGCAGGCCAATTTGGTACTGTATGTACATTTTTGTATTTTTTATTATTGATGTGTATAGTGTGACACTAGGGGGCTCATTAGGATCGCGGATTTCCCGCATCCTCCGGGCCGGCGGAAGCCACCGCCGGCCCGGAGGATGCAGGAAAACCGCAGCGGATACTTTAAAGACCCACCGCCAAATTAGGATGGCTGGTGGGTCTTTGAATCTGTCCGCCGCTTTTCCGCCGCGGTCGCCTTCCGACCGTGGCGGAAAAGCATTAACATGGCTGGCGGTGTCTATCAGACACCGCCAGCCATATTATGACAGAGTAAAAAGTATGCTTTTCCACGGCGGCTTTTCCGCCGTGGAAAAGCATACGGACCTTCACTTCAGGGGCCCGTTGCGGGCCCCCTGGGTGAAGGGGGGCTGGGGGGTGCACATGGGGGGTACCTATGGTACCCCCCTGCATTTGCTTGAACAAAGCGGCAGGTACCGCGCAGTGCCTGCCGCTTTGTGCACGCAAATGCCGTGCATGCATTTTTAACATTGCGGTGGGTGCAGCTTGAAGCTGCACCCGCCGCAATGTTAAAAATAGAGGATGTGACCGCCACCCTGGTGGTCACATCCTAATCTGTATGGAGGGACCGCCGCTGCCCCTGCGGACGGTCCCTCCTACTCAGGTCCGTCCGCCATCATAATCGGCCCCTAGGAGTGGGAACATCATTTCTCCTTTATAGGTCCTGATGAAATGCCTTGGGGAACGGGATGAAACTAGTTGACCAAAATAAGGGAAACAACAGGTATTAGTGCCTATGGTTCTCCCACACATCCCCAGATGTTAGCATACCATTTTGGGGGTAGGAAATACATTTGCTTTTTAGACCCACTAATCTGGTATTTTTAACCATTTCTTCTTCATCTTTGCAGAAAAAACCCCACTCCCTTTATCAAATTCATCATTCAGTGGTTCGGTGTATAGGGACACCCAGTCTTTTTACTAACCAGTGCTCCCACGTATTCGAAGGTAGTAGCACACCCCTGCCCATTGATGAAACATGCCACCCAGGGGAAACCCACATGGGTGAGGGCTTTATGAAAATATATATATTTTTCTTTTTTCTTTCTAAATTCCTGCAACTATACAAACATTTTCCCTGTGTTGAGGGTACCTCATTTGATTGCTAACTAAGTGTAGCGGAGTATAGGTCCCCTTCTTGTTGACCTCTCTACACTCCCCCCCCTTTGGTTTTGACAGTGCTCTATATTCGAGACACCCAGTGCATTTTTTGAGCGGGTGCTTAGACACATAGTATGGTCAGAGGAAGTGCTGGAATACCATGAGGGTTTCTTGATGGTGGGTAGGGAAAGTAACAGAGGCAAATTCCATAATTTGATGAAGTATTTTGGAAAGAGTAGCAAAAGACTTTGGAGTGCCTTTCACGTCAAAAAGAGCTTTGGGCCGGTTTTCACTATCATTTTTTTAGGCATAGAACTTTATGTATTTGCCCTGCTGTCCCGCATACCTGAAGGCAAAGTAAGCAAACTGGTAAGAATGTTATGAAAGGTGCATAGCAAGCCAAATAGTACATTGAGGATGCTGCAACGGGTGTTCGGTCACTTGACCTTTTATTTGTATGGTGGTAGTATCAGGCAGATAATATTTGCCATGCAGGGGCTGTCTAAAGTTAATCACAGGACTAGAGTTAGAGACAGGATTGGACAATATTTTGTGCTGTGGTTTAATTATTTGGAACAATAAAACAGATTAACGATTTTGCCCCTGAACGATCCTCTGACTTTGTCAGTGGAGTTTTTTTCTCTGAGGTGTTTGGGACACAGGATGTTTTTGTCTATACTAGAGAGGACATTGGCAAGCAGAGAGTTGGCTTAAAGAGTGAAAAGCGCATGGTCACAGCATTGCATTCTGGGAGTTTTTCCCAGTGCTACTCGCAGTTTGGTTGTGGGGGACAAGAGCTGGAGAAGAGGAAAATGACTTTCATAATTGGCAACGAGGCAGCAGTGCAAGTGGAGACATATGCACAAGTATGGGAATATTTTGTGAAAGCTGTGCCTTGAAAAATTACACCAGTAATACAAGTGATTAATAGAACCGTGGCACATTTAATGCTTTGATTGAAGATTAATATTTGGTTTCAGGCATGACATTGCAGGATTAGACAAAGGTGTAGCTGTTGCCTTGTATCATATGCAGTGGTCTAGATTCTGTGGTTTGGCACCAAAGGTGGAGGGGTTCAGGACCCACATTTTAGAGGACATGTGAAATTTAGGTTTGTGAGAACATTGAGGATAGCAGAAGGCTTCCTGGTGGTCTTCAAATGCATGACATATCGGCAGCCATGGGAGGAATTTGAGAAAAACGGACCAGAAGGGAAAATGTGAAAACAAATATGTAGAGAGGAATTTACCACTTGTGATGATATTAGGCAACATGGAAGGGATTGCATTTATTGGAAGTTTTTTGCGGGTACAAGCTGAAAAGGGGGTGAATTCTAGAGGTGTATCCTGGAGGGGTGTCCATGGGAGAGGAGGGTGAAACCAGATCACAACTTTGATGCTGAGAAACATTTCTAAGTATGCATGCCTAACATGCACTTCTGCTTCAGAGTTAAGTCTTTGTCGATCAATACTTTGATGTTCTTAGAGGTGTTCAGGGTGTCTGAAGCAGGGGGTGCAAAGAACTATGGGGTTTGAGCTGTGGAACGATGGTAGCGGAGGAAGACAGCAGGCACATCATTATTAGGAAGAGTAAAAAAGGATCAGAGCTGTGTGGGGACTTGGGCGACATTGTGGATATCAGAGGACAAGGTGATGTGTCCGGTTCAGACCTTTCAGTGCTTTATGCGGCGGTTTTAGCACGCAGACAGAAAATGGTAAAAGGGAAACAAGCATGATCGGGGTTCTGCTGAAAAGCTTAAGATTGGGAAGATCGCAGTGTAAGAAAGTGGAGTATTACGTAGTGAGGCTGCTTGGGCTTCACTATGTAAAACTCTCACTGTACCCCAAAGATGGTCCTTGGATTCTCAATAATAAATCCTTACCTCAGTCTTTGTAGAGGGCAAAGAGCAGTCAGGCATTACTAGAAGAACATGTGTTAAGCATTTCAGAGTGCCAACATGGATAATAAGTAATAGACACAACTCGAAAGAAATCCAACACCAGTTTATAAAAATAAAGCAGATTTCTATAATAATTTGGACACCAAAACAATTGGATGTGTTTAATGAGAGTTATGGCTTTTAGAAGGAAAAATAAATCAAAGCAATTCAATAGGGCAGAACTTCAAAATTGTGGTCAATAGCAAGGGGCACTAATGACAGTCAGTCACTCGCAGGTCGAGTTGCATGGAACCCACTGAGGGGTCAGGTGATGCGGTCCCAGGATCAGGCAACGACAGTTAGTTTTATTTTACCTGGGTGCATAGTTACTTTGGCTGTCCCTGGTGCTGAAGCAGGAGCTACAAGGGAACTGTTTTTTGTGTCCTCATTCATAAATAAGTAACTTTATTGAGAGGTGTCACGCGTCCTGGATTGCGGTGGGCGGAGGCTCAAAAAGGTGGGAGAGACTCCCAGCCAACTCCGGCTCTCGTATGCAAACCAAACCTCTTAAAAACCTGGCAAGCAGAGGAGTTTTAACGATCAGGGGGTGCCACCTCCTAGCTGCCAGGATTTTACTTATTTCTGAATCATTGGACCATAGATGGTCAAAATCTCCGAGCTTAGTTGAGGGAGCTGGTTTAACGCTTAAATGGTGCTGGTGAGGAAATGGGAGCAAAAAGTCAACAACAGGGCCACTGCGGTGGTCAGTTGAATGTGCTGATGGGTTCCCTCATGTTGCAACATCGAGTAAAGTTAGTGGTTGACGGACTGGCCACCAACAAGCCTTAGCAGCACTAATGTCAGCTAGAAGATACTTTGAAGTTTGGAGTTTCGAGGAAAAAGATTGCCACTTGATACTTTACTGGAGGTCAGGACAGCATTTCCCTAAATGTACTGGACCATCTACTTTTGTGCGATCACTCAGATGGCCTGATAGCCAGCAATTGTTTGATTCTGGGACGTTCTTTTTACCTGCGGACTGCAGGGGACTAGCCACTAGTCCAAGGGAGTCTGTGGTTGCCTTTGGCTCTCAAAGGGGTCCCTCTGTCTAGGGGAACTGGTATTTGGTCTGGGATAAGTCAAAGCTCCTGGAGGGAGTGCTGCTGGGCGGTGACGTGGGGCAGGGTGGGGGGTAGTAAAGTCTGTAATATGGCCGAATGGAGGTAAGTAAACAAATTATTAAATAAAACGAATTTTGTTGCACACGTTGCATCATTTGGTGATGCAGCGCGCATTGAAATTTGTTTTATTTATTTATTTGTCTACTTACCTCCGTTCGGCCATATTCCGTAGTTTACTACCCCCCGCCCTGCCCGTCCCCCGCACTAGGTTACCACACGGCAGCACTCCCTCCAGGTGCCGCTACAGGTTGCCACAGGTGCAAGGTATCATGTCTTTGTTTTGTGCAGGTGCTGCTGTCAAAGACTCAGTTCTCTTCTTTGTCCTCTGTTGCAATTCAGATCAGAACTGTATTTCTGGTGCCAGGGTGCCCCTTAAATGCTACATATAGGGCTGTTAGGGGTGTAAGTGCAAGTAGCCAATGGCCTACTAGCCCCAGAGGCTAATCCACTCCTGAGGTGACCATATATGGGGGTGTGTGACATATGTTATTCTGCAACTTTAAAAATGCCAGAAACCTTCCATGGTTGCACAGACTAGTTAGCCCACCCTAGGGGTGTGGCTAGCCTTCTGGGGGTGTATAACTCCTGACTACATAATATTACCATTTGCCCAGGTGCAAATGTGCCTGGAGCTGAGGGAGGGCTGTTTCCTCCTTTGGGAGGCAGTCTGGATGCATATCATCAGTTACAGAACACCCCTCCCCAACTCACAAGTGAACTGAGCCATGACGCTTCAGTCTTTAACTGTTGGGTGACCTAAGCCCTTGATAGAATTGCCCCAATTAAGACCATGAAATGGCCAGGAGTAAACCCTCTGCCCCCCTGGTTCACTACTGAACTCCGCATGAAGAAATGGTTATGTAAGAGGCTGGAGCGTGCCTGGCGGAAAAATTATGAGCCAGAGGACAAATGTGCATATAAAGCAGCGCAAAGAAAATTTCATGGCCTAAAGCGTAAGATTATTAGGGACTATCCGCCTGATTCATCAAGCTAAATTGCACTCGCAAAGGGCAAGATTCTCAGAATCTTGCCTTTTGCGAGTGCAATTTTTGCATTTGGGATTCATCATCCCAAATGCAAAAATCGCTATTTAAGAATTCGCACATTTGCGAAGAATTGAATTTAAGGAATCTCTATTTGAGATTCCTTAAATGCAATTCATGAAGCATTTTAAAATTGCGAAAATGCAATTTTGGGCCGCTATTTACCGAGAGGTCAGACCTCTCGGTAAATAGCAAAAACTTCGAAAAATGCATTTAAATGCATTTTTCTAAGTTGCATGTTGCACACACACATGTCCTTTGGACATGTGTGTGCGCAACACCTGTTTCAATTTGCATTTAAGGGGTGCTACAGGGTGTCCTTTGGACACCCCTGGCACCCTTTAAATCGCTATCTTATTTGCGATTAGCTAATTGCTAATCGCAAATAAGGAATACTCCCCATTCATTCCTATGGGCCTTTTGGCCCATAGGAATGAATGGGGAGTATTCCTTATTTGCGATTAGCAATTAGCTAATCGCAAATAAGGAATGTGTAGGAATCGCATTTCTTTATGAAATTCCTACATGAATCCCGTTTTGCAAGTCCTTAATAGCGATTCGTTATGAATCGCTATTAGGGGCTCGCAAAACGGGAGATTGATGAATCAGGCTGCATGTCGCTTATCAGATCCAATCTTCAAACAACAGTGTGAAAGAAGTCAGCAAGATAGTTCAGGGCTTTATCAAACCACAAGCTCTGAAGAGTAATATCCCCCCCCCCCAGTGGCCCTCTGTGAATACTTATCCACTTTTTTTCTGAATAAAATTCAAGATATTTACTCCTCCTTTCCACTTTCAGGACCTCTAGACCTGCTATCCCATACCTCAGACTGCACCCACATGTGGTCTGTCTTTCACCTCCCTCTGCCAGGAAGTAGCCCCAGTGGAATTGAATGAAATAAAATCTGGCTCCCCGTCTGACCCCTGCCCCACCAGATTCTGGCTCAATCCTATACTGAATTCTATTTGGAATTCTTTGTTAGAGACTGGGATCTATCCAATTTGTTGGAAAAATGCATTTGTCTGACCAATTCTTAACCACTTGGATGCTGAGCCCCTGGTACCACAGCAATGTAATTTCCATTGAAATCAATGGAAACTCCATGACGAGCTGAGCTCGTCATGAGCGTCGAAGGGGTTAAGGAAGAAGATGCTGACCCAGCAGAGCCAAAAGAATTTAGGCCAATTTCCCTCCCTCCTTTCCCGGCTAAAATTCTAGAAAAAGAAATTCAGAAACAACTATCGTACTTCCTGGAGTCAAACTATTATCTGCATGACTCCCAGTCATGATTTAGATTGGGCTATAGCACAGAGACTGCTCTGCTTGAGGTTGCAAAGGCTATCTATGAAACGATGGATCAAGGAAGATGTGCGATGCTGTTGCCTGCTGGACTTGGCCGCAGCTTTTGATACGGTGTCACACAGAATTATTCTAAATAGACTGGAACATCTAGGAGTGACGGGAACTGTTCTGGCCTGGTTCCTCTCATTTTTTGAGGGGCGTACACAGCAGGTGACTCTCCATTCTTATGTCTTCACCTCCAGCCCCCTTGTTTGTAGGGTCCCTCAGGGCATGGCTCTGAGTCCAATGCTTTTTAATGTGTATCTTACCCCCCTTGCGGCCATCGTTGAGTGATGTGGGGTGAAGGTCGTCTCGTATGCCGACGACATGTGACTGGTGTTTTACACAGTGTCTTCTTAATATCTTGTCATGGATGGCGGATAGCTGCTTAAAAGTGGACACTGAAAAAACAGAGGTTTTGTGTTTTAATCATTCTACCATCCCTTCGTCAGATCTCTGGTGGCCGTCTGAGTTAAATTCACCTCCTCTCCCTGTTGCTTCGAACAGAAATCTAGGCTTTAAGTTTGATTTGCAAATGAGAGTCAACGTGCAAATTTCCCATTTTTCCGCACAGTGTTTTGGGAAATTGAAGGCTCTAGAGAGATTCCTTCACTTTCTGCCTATGGACTGCAGGAAGACAATGGTGCATGCATTCGTCACCTCCCAGCTTGACTACGTGAATAGCATTTACCGCGGTCTTCCTGAGTATCTACTCAGGAGGCTGCAGATTATTCAAAACGCGGCAGCAAGGCTTGTGAGGAATGTGCCATTGCGACACCACATTACCCCTCATTTGCGGAGTCTACACTGGTTGCCTGTAAAAAGAAGAATAGAATTTAAAGCACTGACTCTGACCCATAGAGCAATGAAAGATACTAGTCCGCAGTATTTGAGACAGAGACTTAAGAAATATAGCAAGAATAGAGTTCTTAGATCGAATGACCAGAAACAATTGGTTGTCCCTCACTTTGCAAAGGCCAGGATGGGTTGCCCAGCCTTCGCGGTCAAAACTACTACACTATTGAACTCTATGCCTGAGCATTTGAGAAAGACCGAGCTGGAATTTAGGTTTAAGAAAGCTCTAAAACCTGGCTCTTCGGTCTTCCCTAGAGTCTTCCCATGTCTTGGTCACTCCCAATAGGCTGAATGCACTGCTAGGGCCGGGACACCTCCGTTGGAGGTAGCCGTGCGCTCTACAAGCTGTAATAATATTAATATTAATAATAATGCATATCAGAGGCGTGGTAACCTTTGAAGCTCGCCGCCTTGATGTGCCACCTCACTAACATCAACTCTGGCATGAGAATCATGTCAAGGGTGATGAGACAAGTTGTTTAATTCCAAACAATGCATATTTCAGCGGTACCATGATGGAGTTGGCAATCTCAGGGTGCCCAGGTGCCTGCCCATGTTGGCCTATTGCCTCCTGACTACTTATAGTAGCCCATATAAGCTTGCACTTATATGTCCACACCTTTAATATAATGCACCCTGCCACCTAGGCTCAGGAGGCCTCTCTTAGGGGTGACTGACATTCATTAAAAATAGTGCTGTGGCTTTACCACTCATGGTGAGGGCAAAGTGGAGTTTCAGCAGTTTGCACTGCTCCCGCAGTGGCAGACCTGCTGTCATCTGCTTCCTTGGGTCACTCACGGTGGCACAATCAGTGCTTCAGGCCCTAGGGACCCCTTTAACTCTCTGGGACTTATAAGAGAATTAAAGTCCTTGCCATTTCGGGTTACCAATTCACATTCATCATGATAGGAAGAGAGCACTGGCACTGGGATCTGGTTAGCGGGCTCCAGTACATTTTCAGAGTCATACACCAGCAGCTAGTAGTCCACATGGGGGCAAAAAGTCGGGGAGTACCTGCAAAAAGCTTGTTTTCTTAAAGGCAGGATATGCAATCTAACACACATTCCTTCTGAATCGAGGGAGCCGCTTCGAAGTTCTTGGCAGGGTTGAATGAAGAAGGGTTTACAGGCATTGGTAGGTAGAAATAGAAGGCTGTGTACTCTCGGACGGGCTGTTAGACAAAGAGTGATGGCAAATCAGTTGCTCCTTGATGGAAGGGACTATAAAGTGTAATGGCTAATCCGTTGTACTTGTTGGTAGGGATGGCATCACATAGGACCGGAAAAAAGAGGGGTGGATTTGTAGCCACTTAATAGTGAACTGGGCCAGTGCCAGAAGGCAGACTTACATCAGCAAATAGCCTGGTCCAGAGCTTTGGAGCTCATAAAAAATATAAATTAAGACCTGAAAGTGGAGCAGGACAAATAGGAGAGAGAGAGCAAAGATCTTCTGAACAATGCTTATTCCATGGGGCCAGGAAGCCAGGTCAAACAGTGAGGTCCACAGGAAGGTTTCAGGGGTTTGCAATGTTGTTACGAAGCCAGTTCTGTTTAGGCATGATGAGGCGCATTTATCTTGTTAGGTATGAGGATGAAGTCGATGGAGGCGATGGAGGAATGGTGGAATAAAAATCGAATTAGGTGGGCAGAAAAGAGAACTCTAGGGAGGGTTTTTCTGGTGGCTGAGAGTGTGAGTTCAGACAAGTTAGAAGGGTAGTAGGGAAGATGCTTGGATCAGCTGTGCCGCAGAGAGAAGGTTGCAAATTGCGGACTAAGAGGCAGTCCCGGTCATAGTGTGGGCAGAATAGATTCACATGTTGGGAATGTTTACATTTCAGATGCTCCAATGCTCCCCCAAGTATGAGTAGCCTTGAGGACATGTTTTGCGGAGGTGGCACTCACAGACTGCTATCGTGGAGAGGTTTCTTTCTCACAGCATTTGGGCTCACAATTATTGTGTGGCAAGTTTTAATGTTTGAAGTATTAGATATAAAGTAGAAAAAAAACGTGTTTTATATAATGCACAATGCGTTCCAAAACAAACGAGTGCGCTGCAGATTTTGAAGGAACTTTTCTCAAACTTTTTTAAAGTTTCCAGATTTTTTATCTCCATTTTATTCCCAATGTTTAGCCTTAATTAGAATGAAGTCAAACTGTTTAAGCATGTGTTCCACTGATAGGCTTCCTGCCTTATTTTGAAAGCATTCTCTCCACATGCATCCTTATTGCCATTTACCAACTGTCTCTAGATGCAAAAGCATGGACCTGGGGCCTAGCTGTGAACAATAAAGAGAAAGTGTTCATGTTTTTAATTGAAGCCATGGGGAGACTAGATCCATTGTAGCTTCTTACTTAACTAACTGAAGCCTAACCTTGCGAAACAAACAGGCAAGTTGAGCCTCGGGGATGCAACCGAAAAGCTGGCATATACTTTAAGTCAGCTGGGTTGAAATGAGCATCAGCTGAAACAATAGCATACGAGAGATGTCAATGACCCTAACACAAGCCAGGAGAATAGATCCCTTGTCATTTTATCGAAAAATGTGTGCATACTCTCCTTCAAACCAAAACAACAACCAAGATGCCAATACTGATGAAAATTTCAAACAATTGAATGAATGGTGCAAAGATACTCAAACCATGCATCCATAAGCTCATTAATAGCCTTTATTTTCAGTATCAAAAGATTAATTCCTTATTTGTATAAAACATACAGGGATCATACTAATACATACAATACATCAAAAAAACATATAAAAGATTTCTTCATAACATTGCTAGTTTCGATTACTGCCACAACATTTACAATCAAACTATCACAATCACTCCGTCTTCATTCAAACAATCAGCACACTCACCACACACCACAGAGTCATTTTGGGCCAATACAGCTTATTCCACAACCCATGGAAGGGCCCTACCTCCCACCAAACAAAGCAATAGTAAGTTCTAATTTTATGATGCACATTACAGCATAATAGTCACCATAACGTATAATAATCACAAAAATTTGAGTTTTTTTAAACATAAGATTATGTTCAAAGTACACCAAAACAAACCACAAATTTATAACAATTGTTTGGTAGTGGAGAACAAAAGGTCTATGCGTTTCAAACCCCCAATAGGTACCGGGGTTCTCATCAGGACCGAACACCACTACTTTAAAAAAAAAAAAAAACACAACCGTGGACTTCCCTCAACGTTGGACTGAATAGGTGATTTTTTTAAGAATCCAAAAACGTCATAAACTGTATCAATTGACGTGTATTCAACAAGCAACCTGAGTCCAAATAGTCGTTCACCTTCTGACTCCGGTATTTGGGCAGGGCCGGACTGGGAACCAAAACCGGCCCTGGCAAAGTGCTCGGCTGCCCCCCCCCCTCCCCACTCGGGGGGTTGGAGGTGCCGCTGAGCGCTTTGCTAGGGCCGGATTTCGGCCGATTTTGTTGCAGGGCCGATTTCGCAGCTGTGCTGCAAAAACGGCCCTGTAACAAAATCGGCCCCCAGGGGCTCAAAACCGGCTCCCACCCATGCGGCGCACCGGGGGATTGCCTGGTGCCCGCAATGGCCAGTCCGGGCCTGCATTTGGGACAGAATTGCACTCGCTCTGATACCGCCTTGCTGTTCAGTATTTCACAGCTCCGGTCGGCGTTACAAATTGCCGTGTTTACTCCGCCATAGCTTCCGACAATGGTCTCCGGATGTAACGGCCTTACTGATTAGAGTCATGCCCGTTATTTTTATATAGTGCTCTCCTTCAAAGCATCTCGTGGCAAATTTACAAAGAAGTGACAGAGCGCGGCGTTAGCCTCCTTGGCTTAATGCCGCGTTCCGCCATTTCTGAAATGCTGAGCTGCATCATATGTGTGCTGCTTTGTGCACCACACATAGAAGTTGCAACTCGTCATTTTTAAAATGGTTATTTATCTGCAGGAAGGGACACCATCCTGCATGCACATAAACAATCATTCATGGCGTTTTTGCTCTTTCTATGTGTGCTGGAGAACGCAACACTCTTAAAAACAGCACAAACTAGGAGAAATAGAGCATTTCTTCTTGCTTTGCCATCTTCAGACCAAGTTTTTTAAAATCTTAATTTTGGTGCAGGCCCATATTTACGTCACCCTTGTAAATATTGGGCAGCATCAAAATCAATGGGTGTTGCAGTAGAACGCCCACCGCAACACCCATTGTCCTTCCCTTTCATGCCAAGTATAGTGTGAAAGGGTGCCTTATTTACAAGGCAGCGTTAAGCCACCTTAAGTGGCTTAACACCGCCTTGTAAATAAGCCGAAGCCCATTTCGCCAGAGGAACATCACTAAAAGTGACGTTCCTGTGGTGATAGGGGCTTGTAAATATGACTCCTCATCTCTGCAGATGCCTCTCACTAGGGGGGCACAAGGCAGCTGTATTTCAGGTGCAGTGGCCCCCTCTATCTCCTTACCTCGGTGGCACTGCACCTTCTACACTAACAATATTTATGCCATTGAATGTACCCAGTAAATGGCTGGACGTTAAGATCTACGGTTCTTGTTTTGTCTTAATGAATCTCCACTTCTTTGTTTTGCAAGTAAACGAGTTAAAGATGTGATATTGAAGTTGGCACTGATTTCTCTACATTTATTTGCTCTGCGGTACACTGGGAGCATGCAACGAAATAAAAACAACGCATTTAAAGATGTGTGCAGAATGGGAACTTTAGCCTGGACAGCATCACGCTCCTCCTTGAATGAAATTAATGTAGTGCAAAGAGCAGTGGTTGAATTAATCAACAGAATAATTGATCACTGTAATCAAATCTTCAACTAAAAAGAATATAGGGCTCTGCCATTTGTCTCAATAAATGCCGTTGAAACATAGCAGAAGTGCTTTACTTTGAAGAAGTTAATATAGCAGTATGTTCTTTAAAGAAACTTAATTATTTAAGGTCATAGTACCAGTGATCAATACATTTGGGCTTAATATCTACAGAACTAAATATATTCATTCCCACAAATGCATCCTGTTGGCAACGAAAGCGTGTCTTGTGGTGTCTAACAATCAGACTAATGAGCCTTGTGAAATCCTATAGAGTGATACATTCATTCAAATATGAAAACATCGTAAATCTGTAAGCTTTTTTCATTGCCTCATAGTTCTTTCTTTTCTAAGGCATGTTGATGAGGCCCTGCACAGATTTAAAGTCGTGGTGCTTTGTCTCATTCACATTACAGGAAATCGGATTTTACACTGACGACATGTGCACCTGTCATGCTCAGTAATTATGACAACGCTATATGAGATTTCATTGTAGAAAGCAAATTATTTTACAAACAAGTGTTTTAGGTGAACATGTAGGGGCACATGCATCATTCATAGGTTTTGCCTTTCTTAATTTGCGAAAATTACCGAATTGCAAATTAAGAATTGCAAAATGCTATGCATCATTTTTTTCGCTATTTATTTGTGATTCGGTAAAAATCGCAATTTTTACCGAATCTCAAATGAATAGCGAATTCCTAAGTGCATTTTTGCAATTCCCATTGATTCCTATGGGCCGAAAGGCCCATAGGAGTCAATGGGAAGGCATTTACGAATTCGCAATTTGTTGATGCATTCCAAGGGTGCAGGGGGGGGTCCAAAGGACCCCCCCCTGCACCCCTGAAATGTATTTGGAAGTGCATGTTTCAAACACACATGTCCTAAGGACATGTGTGTCTGTAACATGACAGTGTAAAATATGCATTTATTTGCATTTTGAAAGATTTTCGCAAATTAACACGAGGGTCAACCTCGTGTTAATTTGCACTTCCAATTTCAAAATTCGCATTTTTTTAAAAATTGATGCATTGCATTTAAGGAATCGCACAAATGCGATTCCTTAAATGCATTCGCATTTTTAAGAAATGCAAAAAAATGCGAATTTTGAAAAGGTGTTTGATGCTTCCCAAAAACTTATTTAGGAAGTGCAAACGGCCGAATTTACCGATTCGCACCGTTTGCACTTCCTAAATAGGTTGATGCATGTGCCCCTTAGACCCCATCATGTTGTACGCTGGAGCAGCACCAGTTTCATTGTCACCCACCCCTTGCTCACGCTAGTGCTTCATTTATGATAAAAGTGCTTCGCCCAGTACACCAGGAGCACTGCTGGTGAAATAATGCAGGGTAAGCCAGTATGTCCTGGCTGCCCGCATGGTATTGTTTTTTTCAGAAAGAAACCCCCACTGATGGAAATTGTTTCTGAAAAACAAACACGCTTTGGCAAAACTAATAGGTCTCGCCGATGTAAGAGCTATTGGCTTTGTCAAAGTGTTTTACCCATGTTCTACACCAGCATGGCTGGAAAGTTAGTGGCGTAGAGGAGCGTGGTGTGGAGTAGAGCAAGGGAGTAGCCAGAAATGTAAAATACCCCCTTCTTGAAACATACCTCTAATCAGACCGCGCATACAATGCGAGCAACTGCGACTCTCCTATGTATCTTCCAATTACCCTTCATATACTCATCCATCTGTCCATCCCTTCACCTTTCCATCTTTCCACCCATTACCACATCCTCCAGCCATCCATCATTTCATCTTTCAGCTCATCAATATGTTCATGTATCCATCCGTCTTTTAACCATCCATCCATTCACTCTCCTCCATCTGCCCCTTTTTCCATCCTTTCATGCATTCCCTCTTTCACCAGTCAATCCTTTCACTCTTCCATCCAATCTTTGACCCTTCAATCTATCAATACTTTCATTCACCCATCTAGTCATTCTTTCATTCTTTCACTCTTTCATTCTGCCTTTCACATTTCTTCCATCTTTATATTCACATTTTCTTCCTCCTGTCACCCTCCTTTCACCTCTGGTTCTTTAATTCGCTTTCTATCTATCTTTTTCCTCTCATCCTTACTTTGTTTAATAACGTTCTCTCTCATGCTCATTGATTTTCTGTGTTCCTCTCTCTTTTTGCCCCCAATTTAATGTGCTTCATTATGTGTTTCCTTCCCTGTGCTGCCAGTGAATGCTCAAAACATTCAGTCATGGTATTTCCCAGCAGTGTTATTTATTAACATTTTGACTGCAGATCTGCAGGCATAGGAGGACCAAAAACAACGAATTAATGTTTATGTGGGCCAAGTTCACCAGCTTATAAGGCCCAGTCGCAGCGACCCCCACCACCTTAAGCTGCCAAAGTGTGGGTTTACCTATGACATTGGAATCAAGGGCAGTAGACTGGAGTGGAATAGAGGGTCTTGGACTGGCATAGAGTGGTGTAAAGTGTCTTGGAGTGACGAAGAGTAGAGTGGAGTGTCTTGGAGTGACATAGAGTGCCATAGATTGTCGTGGAGTGACACAGAGAGGATTGGAGTGGCAAGGACTTGCATAGATTGGACTGCAGTAGAGTGTGGTGGGGATTTGTAGAGGGAGAAGAGTTTTGTATATTGGAATGCCATAAAGTGGAGTAGCAGAGAGTGTCATAGAGTAGAGTGGTGTACAGTGGAGTAGAGTGTCGTGAAGTGGAGATAAGTGTAGTAAAATGCTGTGGAGTGGTGTAGAGGGAGTGGCATACAATGGAGTAGAGTGTCAAAGTAGAGTGGCGTAGAGTGGAGTAGACTGTCATAGAGTAGAGTGGCAGAGAGTTGAGTACATTGTCATGGAGTAGAGGGTCGTAGAGAGAGTAGAGTGGTGTAGAATTGCGCAGAGTGTCATATAAGTAGAGTGGAGGGGTGTAGAATGTTCCAGAATGGAGTAGAGTGTCAGAGTGGAGTAGAGTGGATTAGAGTAAAGTGACATGGAGTATCGTAGAGTGGAGCAGGGTTGTATAGTGGAGTGGCATAGAGTAGAGTAGAATGTTGTGGAGTGGCATTGAGTGGAGTTGAGTGTTGTATGGTGTAGAGGCATAGAGTGGAGTAGTGTACAGTGGAGTGGTGTAGAGTGGAGTGGTGTGGAGTGGAGTGGCATAGAATGGCGTAGAGTAGAGTAGAGTGAAGTAGAAAGGAGTGGTTGGAGTGGACTGGCTTAGTGTGGAGCAGAGTGGAGTGGCGTAGAGTAGAGTAGAGCATCGTAGAGTGGAGTGACATAGAGTGGAGTAGAGTAGTGTGTATTGTAGAGACATGGAGTGTTGTGGTGTGAAGTGTTGTGACATACAAATGAGGGGCATAGAGTAGAGGAGCATTGAGTGGAGGGGCATAGACTGGAGTGGCATAGAGTGGTGTAAGATGGAGTAGAGTGTCATGGAGTGACATAGAGTGGAGTGGTGTGTCATAGTGTAGCGTGGAGTGGCATAGAGAGGAGTGTCTTAGAGTGGAGGGGTGAATATGTGGCGTAGAGTGGAGTGGCGTAGAGTAGTATAATATGGAGTGCCATGTCATGTAGAAAAGTGGAGTGGCATGTTGTGGAGTGGTGTAGGGTGGAGTGGCATAGAGTGGAGTGGGGTTAAGTGGATTGAAGGGGTCATAGAGTGGAGGGTTGTAAAGTGGAGGGTGATGTGGTGTGGATTATGTCATGGAGTGGAGTGGTGCACAGGGGTGCAGAGTTGCATAGAGTGGAGTAGAGTGTTTTGTTGTGTGCTATAAAAAAAGTATTTCCTTTCACAGCAAGATTGTCACTGAAATATTTGCACACTGAAGTTGGAGAAAGAAAAGTAAACACTAGGCTGCCTGGGAAGACAGAGCCTGACATTGGACCTTCGTTTTTGAACACACTGTAAATGTGACAAGATAAGAACAATATTCAAAGGCCTGTTTACAGACAGTGAGCACTTGTGGAAGAACTGTGAGATACAAAACAAAGGACAAGATGTGTCAAGCATTTTTCTGGTTGCAAACTGCTCGATTTGCAGAATCAGGCGATTTGCGATTGGAAAAATGCATTTTGGTATGTATCAATCCCAAACTGTGATTTGATAACGTGCTACCAAATTGTATTTTGGAATTGTGAATACATACCGATTCGGTATTAGGAAGGGGTGTGGTTAGGGCGTCCCTTCCTAATACCGAAACCAGTGGTACGGATGAATGTTTTGTGACCGAAATGCAGTCCCAAAACATTCACATTTTACTACCTACTTCGAGTAAATAGTAAATTCAAATATTTTATCAGATCCTAAAAAATGAAACTGCAAAGTTTCTTTTTTTTTTTTTTTAAATGCACAGGCTGCATTAAAAAAGATATAAAGATTTCTTTGGGCATCAATATTGATGCAAGACCAACCGTTAACACTGCCAACAGGACTCCCGTCACCTTTTGAACTCTTATATTGATCGGATGCTTGGGGGTGCTTGTGGCACCAACTCGAATTCGGGTATTACAAGAAGGTTAAGTGTAAGACCCTTATGGGAACTTTTAAGGTATTTTCCACTGTGCGTAAATTCGTAGGAATAGGTAGAACTACAATACTCCTACTAACAAGAACGCTAATTTACCAGACAATTTTGGGGATCATACTTTCAAAATTGGTTTAACCCCGGAATAGATAAACTAGGGGTCTTATATTCGACTGAAGGGGTCCTGGCCTTTGAGGAACTCAAAGCCCAATTTGGCTTGAATAACAGGGAGGCCTTTAAATATCATGCAATCAGGCCTACGGGATTCACTAAAAGCAAATTAATTGAGAAACTACGTGAACCCACTGCCCCCAGAATTGGATTAATATATGACTCCCTAAATAGCCTAATGCCAGCCGACCTGGCTAAAATTTCAAATAAATGGCAGCAAAAATTAAACACTACCTATAATGTCTTTTGCCTAGCTCTTCAATTCACCCAAAGCGATTTACTATCAGCCAATTTGCAGGCGCAATTTTATAAAACACGCTTAGTTCTATATCTTACATCAAGCAAAATCGCAAAGTGGGGGACTGACAAAGGCACGCACTGTCATTGATGCCCTGAATATAGTGCAGACTCAGTCCATATGTTTGCTACTTACGCAGAGATTGGACCGCTTTTAACCAAGATACAAGACTTTCTCGGACAGGTTCTATCTCGAAACATCCTGCTAACCCCTACGGCAATTCTGTTGGGCGTACAAGATACAGTTGATAGAAAAAGGGGTGGGGCCTTAATATTTATTGCTATGGCAATCTACAAGCTATGCATAAACTCTGCTTGGATACATCCTAATCCTCCGTTATTCTCGCAGTGGTTGGCCCGGCTATCCTCAATACGCACCCTTGAAAAAGCTATCTACTCTAAAAAGGACACCTAGGCCAAAAAGAAAGGGTTAGTTATTTGGGAACCCGTATATTGTTGGCTTCACCAAACAAATCCTGAACAAAGCTAGGAAAAGAGGGACTTGCAGTGAGTGGTGCAAGATCCTGAGAAGAGCCCTGGCACTTACCTTATTACAAATTAAGCACTGTTTGTGCTGAAGTCACTTTTTCAGTTAATGCAGAATTATTGTTGTGCATGACTTGAATTACAGTGTGCCGTCTTTGACGAACCTAATTCTTGCGTGTCAAACAAGTACACACCATGTCGGAAATGTAAACACTAGGCTGCCTAGGAAGACAGATACTGACATTGGACCTCTGTCTTTGAATGCACTGTAAATGTGACAAGATAAGAAGATTTAAAGGCCTGTTTACAGACAGTGAGCACTTGTGGAAGAACTGTGAGCTATAAAACAAAGGACAAGATGCGTCAAGAATTTATTTGGTCACAAACTTCCCGATTTGCAGAATAAGGCAAGTTGCGACTGGAATAATGCATTTTGGTATGAATTAATCCCAAATTGTGACTTGCGGCCACATGCATCAAGGTAAATTGCATTCGCAAACGGTGCGAATCGCATTTTTCGGCCGTTTGCGAATGCAATTTCCTGATTTGGGATGCACCAACCCTTTTTAGAAATTCGCAATTTAAGAAAGTGCACAATTGCGATTTCTTAAATTGCGAATGCATTTAAGGAATCTCAATTTGAGATTCCTTAAATGCAATTCATCATACTTTTTTGAATTGCGAATTTTGAAATTAGAAATGCAAATTACCATGAAGTAGACCTTCATGGTAATTTGCGAAAATCTAGAAAAATGCTTTTACATGCAATTTTCTTTGTCACATGTTACACACACACGTGCCCTTGGGGTATGTGTGTGTGTAAGATGTATCCAAAAGCAAATTTCAGGGGTGCAACAGGGTGTCTTTTGGACACCCCTGCACCCTTGAAATTGCATTCTCAATTTGCGAATTCACAATGATGAATTGCAAATTGAGAATGCCCTCCCATTCATTCCTATGGGCCTTTAGGCCCATAGGAATGAATGTGTAGAAATTCCTTAATTGCGATTCTCAATTAGAGAATCGCAATTAAGGAAAATTACCGAATCGCTATAAAAAAAGCAAATTATTCATGCATTGCCGTTTGCGAATCCTTAATTGCGATTCCTTAATTTTCGCAATTAAGGATTCGCAAACGGCAACATTGATGCATGTGGCCGTTGGTAACATGCTACCAAATCGCATAGTGGAATTGTAAATACATACCGATTTGGTATTAGGAAGGGGCGTGTTTAGGGAATCCCTTCCTAATACCGAGTCCAGTGGTATGTAAGAATGTTTTGTGACCAAAATGGGGTCGCAAAACATTCACATTTTACCATCTACTTGTAGTAGATGGTAATTGATTTGCATATGGGAAGAGGTCACAAAGAGACCCTTTCCTTTTTGTGAATGTAAATAAAAATATTTTATAAGATCCTAAAAAATGAAGCTACAAAGTTTCATTTTTTCTTTTTAAATGTGCAGGCTGCATTAAAAAAAAGATTGCTTTATTAAAAGGCAGTCACAGACATGGTGGTCTGCTGACCTCAACAGGCCACCAACCCTGTGATGGCTGTGATTCCTAATGGGTCGCAAATTGCGATCTGTCGCATTAATATTCATGAGGTAGGTCTATTTGCAACCAACTATGACTTGCTAATAAAATTCCAAAGAGTTTTTATACACTAGGAAAACCAATTTCCTAATTGCAATTCGGAGAGAATTACAATTAGGAAATCGGTATTTCTAATGTTAATACAAGTAGCCCAAAAAGCGATGGTAAGCAATGGACTGAATGCATTCCCAATGAAGCATTCAGAATGTCTCCAAGAACTCTTTAGCAGCTGTCTGGTAGGCTTCAACCTAAAAAGCAAACACCCTGACATGTAGGGTGTTTTCTTTGTCCTTGGGTGAGGTCTGCACTTAACATGGAAAAACTGCTTTCTCTCTAAACTCTTGTTTCGCTTCTCTTATAAGACATCAACACCCTCCTCTAAAAAGATACCTGTGCTGAATTTGGTCAGTGGTTTCCGGTGCTTGGTACCGGTACTTATGACAGCTGCCACATGTTGCAGCTGCATGTGTTATTTAGAGATGAGCAGAACAACAGTCATTTATTAGCCGCTTAACCGCGGTGCAAATTCCGCCGGGGCAGTTTAAATGAGTGGGCAGGGCTGCGTCAGCCAACGGACATGTGCAGCACTATGGAGCTAGTGATCGCGACAGCCGTTGGCTGATGGGTGCACTTAAGGGGTTAATTCAAAGTACAATAAGAACAACTAATACCTGCCGTCCAAGCCATTCTTATAGTTTTGAGGACCGCAAATAATTTGAATTGTCATTTACACAAGGTACTGTCATTGGCAGCGCAGTCACTGGCAGTGGGTTGTGCAAGATCCTGACAAGGGACCTGTCACTTTACTTTTTTACAAAGGAACCACTGCCTGTGCGGAAGTCACTTTTTCAGTTAATGCAGGATTGTGTTTGTGCACAATATGAATTACAGTGTGCAGTCTTTGATTAACTTAATTCTTGCACGTCAAACGGGTACACACCATGTCGAAAATGAAGGTAACAGCTTTGTAAAGTTCAAAAAGATTTAAAAAGCACTATCACTTTGTAATTTAATTTAGTTTTTGTTTTTCTTGAGGCATTTACAGACTGATCTGCCAGAATAGGCATGCTAAGCCGTTTTGATATGCAGATATTATGTGTGCTAATGACCTGAATGTTAAACTTAGTGACTGATAATTCTTTCCAACCCCTTGATTTCTATTCACCAATGAGAGTCTGAAGTCCTCGTCTAAAAATAGCTTCAAATCATGAATGTTCAGACTCAAATAAGGACACAAATAAAAAAATACACTATTGTCAGGACAGAGTGAGGAGCCTCCTAAATAGTTGACAAAGTCCAGCTACACCACCTGTCGCCTCCTTCTAACATCTCTGTCCAGTGACTACTAATGATTCTGGTGGAAGGGGATGAGATGGAATGAGGAAGGACGACTAGAAAAATAAAGGTAGACTGTGTCCAGTGGGGAAACCAAAGATACACATGCATTGGCATTGCTAACAGACCTTGCTTATAAATGAAAGTGCCGCTTTATTAACTGGTGAGATTAGGCACTTAATAACAAAATCTCTGTCAGTCATCCTTGCACATATGCATCCGTTTACCTACCCACTAACTTATTCTTGCATTCACCTACTTAAAAATCCACAAATAACCCCAATAAGCAGATGCGAGATAAATAGAAAGATAACATTAAATACCTGACAATATAAAATATGTTTTTGAGCACAGAGTTCAAACATGGTTGTCACATTTAGGAACAGCAAGCTGGCCATTTCCAAGCAGCAATAAAACAATACGCTGTGCACAGTACCATTTCAAGGCACTGGCAGGACATCTTGGAATAGTGTTGTGCATAGTGTAATATTGTTGTATACATCCAAAATGGCTAACATGATACTTCTAAAATTGGCATCCATCTTAGTATGGTAAAACAGTGATACACTCTGGACAATACCACTCCGAGATGGCTGACTAGTTTTGAATATGTGGCCACATGAGATCTGTCACATTGCAGATAGTATAAGCAGCAAGAGAGCAGACTGGTACCATTGTCTGGGTAGCTGACAGTGACCCAAAAAGCACTGCAATACATACATATCTAAATGCTACAGGGAAAACTACGATTATATACGAAATTACAGATGTCAGACCTATATATAGCCCTTCCTAAAAGGATGTAGCAAGATTTATCATAGTACACATCTTTAACAGCCATGATTGTCAGCCAGGGTAACCAACACTAAAATCCTTGCATGCTACAGTAATCTTTGGGATTCCTTATAACAAGATACATGCTTAGGGATGTTAATACAGTATAATAATAATCCATACTAAAAGGCTTAGTGACTTTAATATATGCTTCTCTTAATAAATAAGACCACCCGTCTGCCTTTGTCATAAGAATTCATAATAAACAGCTCACACCATTGGCATCTAACAACGTTTCTCAATGAACAAATCAGGTTTATAGCCTTGATCAATGGATTGTACCTCTCTTCCTTTTCTCCTCTGATGGTGGACCAAGTTCAGGATCTAATTCTCACTACCCGGTCCGGCTATCCCTTGACCTTTGTCCACCAGAGACCCTTTGCTTGACTCCTGCCTCTATAGATGGATATTTAACTGCGATTTTTATTGAAAAATGTTTCAGCAAGTCTACTTTCCAGCAACATGGAAGGTAGCCTAAATTCTACCTTTGCGATAAAAAACTCCCCTCAATCCACTAATTGCAAGCAATTATCGCCCGATCTCCCATCTTCCTTTTCCATATTAAGATCATGGAAAAGCTAGTAACAAGGAATTGACTAATTTCCTGGAATCCAATCATCTTTTGGACCATTCTTAATTTGGCCATGGTAGGCACCATAGCACTTAGTCTGCTCTGATTACCGCCTCGGAGGATCTGTGAGCAATTTTAGACAACAGGAATCTTGCAGCACTGATCCTGCTGGATCTTTCAGCCTCTTTCGACACAGTCAATCACATTTCTGATTGAACGTGTTGAATCTTTGGGTATTAGTGGCACTGCTCTTGCATTGTTGAAATCCTTTCTTACTGAGAGAGAACAATTTTTATCAATGACAGCTTTATTTCCACCTCATTCTCTCTCCCTGCGGGGTCCCACAGGGCTCATCATTCAGCCCTGCCCTTTTCAACTTATATGTTACTCCTTTAGCCACACTAATAAAAAAAAATTCTTTCTGCCATCAGTTATGCTGATGATACCCAAATTGTTGTTTCCATATCTGGAAATCAGGAGGAATTGGCTGCTAATTTTCTCAGCAGTATGTCAACAACTGGGTGTAAAACAATTGCCTAAAATTAAATTCCGACAAAACTAAAGTTCTGCTTTCATGGAATAAAGTGTCTTCTTGGTCTCCAAACTTATGGCCATCTGAGTTAGGTAAGGTTCCTCTCCCAGTAGTTAAAGTGATACATTTGGGAGTTTTTCCGACAACCATCTGTCATTTGACAAGCAGGTGATCTACAACTCTTGAGAAAGATGTTTCCTTTTATTTTGATTGAGTTGAGGAAATTAGTTGTAACTGCCCTCATTCTTTCACTAATTGGTTATAGCCCTGACTTGTTCTTCAACCTACAGAAACGTCTACTGAATAAACTACAGATCCAGCAGGTCCTGCAGAAGTCCGCATCCCGGTTGCTGCTTGGAATTCCTGTGCACCAGTCTGCCTCTAAGATGTTGGTCCACCTTCACTGGCTGCCAGTACTCAAGCTTATCGATTTCAAGGCTTTGTGCATTGCCTTCAAAGCCTTGCATGACATGAGTGCTGGCTACTTTAAATAGACATTAATCTGGTCTGTTCCTCCTAAGCCATTGCATTCCTCATTAGCTTTTAATCCTACCGTTCCTAAATTTAAAAGAGTTTGTTGGGGCGGAAGAAGCTTCATTTATGGGACAGTCTAACATTGGAATGCATTAGTACTACATCTGAAAATATGTATCTCCCAGTCGTTCTTTAGAAAGAATATTAAAACATGGCTTTTAAACCTGTAGATCTAATTTAGGTGCTATTCGTTCTTCGTCCTGTACCCCCCTTTTGCTGGACTAGCACAAAGACGCTCATGGGCATTCGAGTACTTTACAAAATGTATTTTCTTTTCATTTAATTTCATTTCATAACCATCTAAGGTCAACCTTTTTGAGCATAAGGATTCCCCCCAAAAACATGGCGCGTACAGCAATTGATTAAAAAACATGTACAAGGACGTTGACCAAGACGGCTGTACGTCTTTAGTGCCATACTTCTATATCACATTAGGATACGCAAGAAAGTAAACACTCTAAAGGGGGCACATCAGAGGTGAATTTCAGTGCCGCCTATGAACCAGAATTCTTCAGAGAACAGCATGGTAGCGAGTGACACACTCTTGGAGGCTGCCAAAAGACACTGCAAGAGGGTGAATTATATGTTTGACTCTTAGACAAAGGGATGCTTCTTCTCATCTGGACCACTGGAAGAGACACCTGCAATGATGGTGCTCACAAAGGCAGACCTGATTGACACCCTCCGATTGTTTAAGTCTTCACACTAGCTACAGTACCGTGGTCACTTCTGAGGTGATGAGATAGTATTTTGACACTATCATATCAAGATGACTTCACATTTAGGACTATATTAGGTCTGTTTGTTAGGCATTGGTGGTTGCTGTGAAAACCACTGACATCTTAGCAAGTGTACCACTGGGAGCTCTGTGCCTGCTTGCTCTGTTTTATCTGCCGCTTCACTGACTGTGAGGGATTCTCTTCCTGATGGCATGCCTAAACAGGGCCATTGGGCCCTGGACCTGGGAACAGGAAGTAGGCAATAGTGCAGTCTAGTTTGGGTCACAGCTTAAAATTCACCTGATCTTTAGTGATCCCAGGGACAGACTATTTTATTGTGGGGACTCGAACAGTAAAGAGGAAAAATCCATAGGTCATAACTAATAGGTACAACACTGAGCAGCTGCTACATTGGCTCATCCAAAATGGGAATGGCACTTGTAACAAGTATTGGCTGCCAGGACTGACCCATTGTGCCTCTCTGTGTGTATTAATATGCATTCATTTAATCAAATCTAACAAACAGACAATGCTTTTTCATTTCCAGACATAAAAATAGTACTTCTCCCTTACATTTATTCTTGCTTAGGCTCCATTAAGTACACAGAACTGATTCAGGCAAGCAGCATTACAGCCTCACTACCCTCTCTCTTATAGGTCAGAGAAAAAGAAAATGCTTAAGGAAAATGCATAACAATATCCAAACATGCACTTCCTATTGCAAATCTGCAAAAGCAGATAACCTCCCTGTTCGTAAGTGCCATAGGTCCAGATTTATCAAACTTTCATGCAACACAATGCAGCAAGACACCTTGCAGCGTTGCACTGCAGCACACTGCCCTAAACAGCCCAGTGAACAAATGACAGAGGAGGTGTTAAGAACACAGAGCTGTGCTGTTCATCCTTAAAACTTTAAAACTGTCGTTTTTTCTACCCGCAACTGTTGAAATTGAACTTTTGGTATCTGTGCACTTTGAACTTTTAAATTGCTTTTATTTCTACCCATGAATGTTTGGATTTCTCTCCTCGCTTTCCCTGTACTGTGATTAGGACTGTAGGGGCACCCTTCACTCTGTTTTAAAAGGTAAAAAGGCAAACTACACCTCACAGGCTAAGCAGAGTATGTTTAAGAAAATGTTTAATCTGCTTTATGGTTTAAACTGGGTTTGGAAAGAGCATGTAGCACTTGTTTCTGGCTAGTAAAAGTGATGTGTTTAATTGTGTGAAAAGCAGTGTTGTAGGTGACTTTAGATGTGTACCTCACCTGCAAGGTGATAACAGGACCTGCAAGGTGTGGATTGAGCCTGCCTGTCTCCAATGAGATTTTGACTTCAGGAGCAGCTCCCTGCCACCTGGCCATCAGCCTGTGCTTTCCTGATTGACCCTCTAGCTCCCAGGCAACCCCGAGTCCTCCTCCTCTCACACCTGCAGAGGCCCTTAAGGTTTGTTGGAGAAAGTCCAAGACAGTCACTTCCATCTTGTAGTCCCAGCCTCTCTGGGCTCTAACCAGCCCAGTGACCAAAACATAGAGAAGATGTTAAGAAGACAGAGCTGTGCTGTTACTTCTTAAAACTTTAAAACTGTTGTTTTTTCTACCCGCGACTGTTTCAATTGAACCTTTGGTTTCTGTGCAATTTGCACTTTGAAATTGCTTTTATTTCTACCCATGAATGTTTGGATTTCTCTCCTAGCTTTCCCTGTACTGTGCTTAGGACTGTAGGGGCAACCTTCGCTCTGTTTAAAAAGGTAAAAAGGCAAACTACACCTCAAAGGCTAAGCAGAGTATGTTTAAGAAAATGTTTAATTTGCTTTATGGTTAAAACTGTGTTTGGAAAGAGTATGTAGCACTTGTTTCTGATTAGTAAAAGTGATTTGTTTAATTGCGTGAAAAGCAGTGTTGTAGGTGGCTTTAGATATGGACCTTACCTGCAAGGTGATAACAGGACATGCACGGTGTGGATTGAGCCTGCCTGTATCCAATGAGTTTTTGACTTCAGGAGCAGCTCCCTGGGCCCTGGCCATTAGCCTGTACTTTCCTAATTGTCCCTCTAGCTCCCAGGCAACACTGCCCCTGCCGCCTCGGCCCCTTCACCGCCCAAAAATCCCTCACATCCTGTGGTGTCCCTCAAGGCTCTTCCCTCTCCCCGCTCCTCTTCAATCTCTACCTCCGGCCACTCATCCAGTCACTCCTGAAATGGGACATCGTCACTTATAACTATGCTGACGATCTCCAAATCATCTTCTCCCTCAACTCACCACACTCGGTTAAAACCTTCCACGGAGCCATGACCCATATCCAACTCTGGATGAACCAGAATCAACTGAAGTTGAACCCCGGCAAAACTGAGCTCCTACTTCCTGGACTCAGTTCCACCTACTGGGGTCCACAGTTCTGGCCTCCAGAATTCGGCTCCTCCCCCGTCCCATCAAAAACAGTAAAAAGTCTGGGCGTCATCATAGACACTGAGCTCTCTCTCAAAGTCGGAGCGGTGGTTTCCTCCTGTATGCACCAACTACGGAGGATCCGTAAAATCCGCCTTTTTCTCCCCCCAGCGGCACTTACCCAAACTGTCATCTCGTTGGTACTTTCCCGTCTGGACTTTTCCAATGCCATCTACCACGGTCTGCCTCAATACCTGACTCAACGCCTTCAAATCGTCCAGAATCAGGCTGCCCGGCTGATCCACGGAACACCTAGATGGCAATCAGCTAAACCTTTGCTCAAGAACTTGCACTGGCTCCCGGTCGATCGAAGGGCTGCCTTCAAGGTAGCTTGCCTTACCTTTAAGGCACTCCATTGCCCCTCCCCTGCTTTCCTAAAATCTCTCATCCGTCCTCACTGCCCCACCCGCAATCTTCGATCTGCTCACCGCGACTTGCTGATAACCCCCAAGAGCAAATCTAAGAGGTTCGGCGGACGCCGGTTTTCCCACTTAGCCCCTGTGCTTTGGAACCTCCTTCCTCTTCTGATCAAATCCTGTTCCTCCCTCCTGAATTTTAGAAAAATGCTAAAAACCCATCTCTTCCCCATCCTCACTTAGACTCTGCCACCTTGCCCGCCCCTCACTCTGTTCTGTTCATCAGCGCCAGGAAGCTTCGGTGTCAGTGCGCTTTACAAGCTACATCTAACATAACATAACTGAGTTCTCCTCCTCTCACACCTGCAGAGGCCATTAAGGTTTGTGGAAGAAAGTCCAAGACAGACAGTTCCATCTTGTAGTCCCAGCCTCTCAGTGCTCTAACCAGCCCAGTGACCAAAAAATAGAGAAGATGGTAAGAAGACAGAGCTGTGCTGTTACTTCTTAAAACTTTAAAACTGTTGTTTTTTCTACCCGCGACTGTTTAAATTGAACCTTTGGTTTCTGTGCAATTTATACTTTTTTAAATTGCTTTAATTTCTACCCATTAATGTTGGAATTTCTCTCCTAGCTTTCCCTGTACTGTGCTTAGGACTGTAGGGGCACCCTTCACTCTGTTTTAAAAGGTAAAAAGGCAAACTACACCTCACAGGCTAAGCAGAGTGTGTATAAGAGGCTGCTTAATTTGGTTTTTGGTTTAAATTGTGTTTGGGAAGTGTATTTAACACGTATTTCTCGTTTCACCAACTGGCAGAGCAGGAGGTGGTTGGTTGACACTGGGTAGAACTAACATAAAGTTAAATGGGTAATGAATAGTCTGAAAGATTATCCATAAAAACTATATCAGCAATCCAGGCTTACAGCAAACTCCCTGCGAAAGCAAACCTGGATTCATTATTTTTTGGCAGAGAACTCACTGTAAAGGTGGATTGAGGATAGTTTTTAAAACACAGACTAAATGTATTAAATAAATATATTTTTGATGCAGGTAAAGAAAACCTACTCCAGGCCATCCTGCAATTAGGAATCCCGACAAGTGACACTCCAGTGGGGCATGGTGCTTTTTTGGTTGAGCCTAGAAAGCAATTGCTCTGTCAGGTGATCTGTTGTATGTACTTTGTGGGGTATGACTCCTCCTACCTCTTTGGATTAGCTTTTGTGTGTGTCATTCAAAAATCGTAGCCTGCAAATGGCTAATGGTTGGTGTATGTCCCACCTTTTTGCAAAAGTTAACTCCCATGGAGTATTGCCGTGAGAACGAGCAGGAACACGCATCAGGACACAGCATGGCATGTGCTTTGCACAAGCTGCCGTTATCCCCTGCTCAGGAAACCACTTGCACCCTTGCTTGTAAATTAACACATTTTTTCATGGTCCTGCTCACACAGTCGATACAGCTGAGCTTGAAATTTGATTGCATTGCAGTGTATCGCATTACGTTCACACACAATGAGCACCCATCCTCTGTGCTTGCATACCACCCCTTTACCCCATATTTTTATTCTTGCTCTCTTAGCACAAATCTCCCTTCCCTTGCTCTGCCTGGCCTGGTGGTGTGTAACAAACATAAACCTCAGCTCGTCTGTAGCGCCTCTGCTCACTCCCAGTGAGTCCCACCCCCACTTCTCTGATTAGTCAGTGGTGAGAAAAGGGGAGTGGGGGCTTGCCTGGAAACTGTGAGAATAAATGCATAACAGCCTGCCCTCAATATGCCAGTGCCTCTGTTTGCACTGCATTGATAGGAGCCCCGTAGCCAGCAGCAGTAATACCTTCCTCACGTCCATTCTGCCCAGTTCAGCATGGAGAGAGAGCAAGCTTAACCACAACCCCTTCCCATGCCTGCCCCTCCAGCACTGAGGAGCTATTACAAGTATGGTAACTTGAGCGCACTGTGCACTGTTCACTGAGTTGTAGCCGAACTCAAAATTTGATCCAAAGATGACAATCTAATCAAAACAATACTCAACACATATTGTCATACTCAAATCAAATCAAATCAAAGATAGCTTTATTCGGTATTTTGACAAAAAACCATAAAAGCACACAAAATGCAAAATACAGAAACTAATTCGCTTTCGATTTCAATTACCCATTACAAATTGCACAGTTATAAAATGTAAAATCGGAGCGTAAAAACATTTCTTAAATACATAAAAATTAGAAAATTCATATAAGATCACACAATTCATATGGTTTCGAGGGGAACTTATGGTCATTGCAGCGAGTATGTATTATATGATGTAGTTATTCACAAGATAATACATTTTACAGTCACAGTCAAAAATCATAGTCATGGGGGGCGTGGCCGACGATCAACCAAGATGGCCGCGTTCTGGTGAGGCTCCGAGGGTGAGATCGTAGCCCAGTATCAATCCGGCCATTAATCCTGATTTCAAGTGCCCCAGATGCAACAACAGTGAAGCGGAGGTGATTTGGCGTACAGCGACCCCTTTCTGAGCTCGCTACGACGCTGTAGACCCGAGATACGTCGTGAGGGACGCTGCGGCCTGCATTGGCGCCAGAAGCATCGGCCTAGATTTGGTGAGCCGACCGAGGAGGCGCCTTCGCGCCCATCGGGTGTGGACGCGGGGCTGAATTGGACGCCCGGAGGTGGGTGAGTGAAGACCTGGCTTGCCCCCCCCCCGCACCCTCCTCCCTGCCCGACATCGACCCGTTAAGGACCCCGCGGGAGGGCCCGCTGCGTTGCGGCTCCCGTCAGAGAGGCTGAGCCTGAGCCGCCGGTGGCCTCTGATGACACCGGTCCCGGCGGCGGATTGACGCACGGCCATTGGCGACTCACCACAGACAGAGGCGACGGAGCCACTCCTGCGTCCTCCGCGAAGGGAAGAACGCGCGCTGAGCAGAGGGGCCACTCCTGCGCTCCGACTTCCCTACGGCGCAAAAACGGCAGCAAAGCCCGGGGTTTGATCTCCCCACCAGGCCCAGAGGTGGCCTGGCTCGTGGCCCTAACGACCCACTGCAGCCTACAGCGACGAGTTTCCTCTTGTGTCCACCTCAGCGGACGACGCACGCACCAGGCGAAGGGATCACTGCACCCTGCTTCTCGGTGGCACAGCGGCCACATTGGATCTTGGGACTGCTGCCCCCACCAGACCCGGCGGCGGCGTGCCGCACAATGCACCACAGCCCGCAGCGGCGGGATTCCTCCGGCAATCACCACAGAGGCCGACACGCGCACCGGGTGAGGGGGTCCTCTTAACAGCAGAGACGCCTGGAGACAAGTGAAGGGACAGGCTTTACCCTCCTACCATCCGACTCGCACCCTGACCTGTGGCACATCACCTCTTCTGCCCGGTGTGGCCTGGGGTAGCGCCCCTCACCCCCTTTTTATTGCACCATAATGAGCGGCAGGGGCACCAGAGGGGCCCAACAAAGCAAATTAGATAAATTTGCTTACGCCAAGGACTTTCCACCGCTGCCAGAGCAAAAGAGAACCATTCGGGTGGTCACACTTTGGACCTGATCCTTACTACCCATCCCAACGTTCACTGTCATCCCCCTAAGCACATCTATTGGTCCGACCACAAAATGGTAGATTTTTCTATACCGCACCTATCTAACCCCATGAATCGCCCGGCTACTCAGTCCACTAAACGTAGACCCTGGCATAAAATCACTTCAGTTAAGCTCACTCAAACATGGGAACAGCCGATATTCTCCAATTCCGATGACATCGATACTGCTCTCTTCAAGTTTAACTCCACACTGCGGACAGCTATTGACACTCTTGCCCCTCAGAAAAATGTGAAAAAACCTACCATGGCTAAAAGGGAAGCATGGTATACTGAGGCCCTTAAAACAGAAAAGCAGGGATGCAGGAAACTGGAGAAACTTTGGAGACGGACAGGTAATGGGGAAGATAAGAACCGATATTTGGAAGCTATGACTTCCTATTATAAAAATATAAAAAAAGCAAGGAAAATAAGCCTTACCACCCAAATTGCAGAGGCGGGCAACTCTACAAGAGAGCTATTTAAAATCATTCAGACCTTCTCCAACCCTGAAGTGTGTGAGAGTCCAGACACCTTCACCCAAGTCCTATGTGATGAAATATCTCAGTTTTTTGAGGACAAAATAGAAGGGATATACAAAAAAATCACTGTAGTTTCAGATCCCTTGAAAACTGAGGCCCCTGAAATTTCCCCTATGTTGACCTCTGGAAAAACTCTTCAGGCAATTCCAGAAATAACCATCAAGGACCTGACTACACTCATCAACCAAATAAAGACTGGCTCTCCTACCGATCTGATACCCGCCAAACTAATCTCCCCTTTAAATGAGATATTAGGACCTCCTATTCAGAAATTGCTTAATCTCTCCTATGCTGAGGGTCAACTCCCACTAGCCTGGAAGGAAGCGGTAGTGAACCCCATACCCAAAAATTCCACCTTGCCCTGGTCAGAGCTCTCCAACCTCCGCCCGATTTCTCTCCTTCCTTTCATCAGCAAACTGGCAGAGAAACACGTCAATACCATCCTCTCCAGCTTTATCGAGGCGACAGGGGGCCTGGACCAATCACAATCTGGGTTCAGGCCCAACCACAGCACTGAATCGGCCCTTCTTTCTGTGACAGATCAGATCAAAATGTCACAGGATAGAGGTGGCTCCATGATTCTAGTGCTGTTGGACATGTCAGCAGCCTTTGATACCGTGTCTCACAACATCCTTCTCAGCCGTTTGCAGGGAGCAGGAATCGGAGGCTTAGCACTATCATGGTTGGAGAGTTTCCTTTCCGGAAGATCGCAATCTATCAGCCTGGGCCCCTTTCGTTCCATCTCAAGGGGGCTCACGAAGGGGGTGCCACAGGGCTCATGCCTTAGCCCTACATTGTTCAATGTATATGTGGCCCCCCTTGCTGAGATTGTGCGGAAATATGGGTTCATACCGGTTTCCTACGCCGATGACACCCAGCTCCTCTACCCTTTCAGCTCCCTTGGCCCCAAAGTCAAGGAGAACTTCGCTGAGGGTATGAGGGCGGTGTCACATTGGATGATGGTGAATTGCCTCCAATGCAATGTGACAAAAACAGAGGTCATGCTCTTTGGCAAGGCAAGCATCCTTTGGTCTCCTGACTGGTGGCCAATAGATCTCGGCCCAGTACCCACATCCAAACCTCATGTAAAGAACCTTGGGGTGAAGTTGGACCAAAAGCTGACCCTGAAGGAACACACCAACTACATCGCAGGGTTGTGTTTCCACACCATTGGCCTATTGAGACGGGTTTTCCCATATCTTCCTGCCACCTATAGAAAGACACTTGTACAGGCCTTGGTGACCAGCCGCCTGGACTACTGTAACGGCCTGCTGACACTAGCAAATGCTGATGTAGTAGGTCGTTTGCAGGTAGTCCAGAACACGGCAGCTAGACTGGTTATGGGTGCACCAGCCAGGACCCCCTCTAAGCCCTTGCTGAAAGAACTGCATTGGCTTCCCATACGACAGCGCATTAACTTCAAAATCTGCTGCACGGTTCATAAATGCCTTTATGGAGCAAGTCCTAAATATCTATCTCAATCCTTGGAGCTGTATCAGCCCAGTAGGTCTCTTCGCTCAAGCAACCTAGCCCTTTTAAAACCCCCGGCCACTAAGAAGTCTAGACAAGGAGACCAGGCCTTCTCCTCAGTTGGACCTGCCCTGTGGAACAAACTTCCCTTTGATGTAAGAACAACCACCAATCACCTATCCTTCAGAAAGATATTAAAAACCCTTCTTTATCAAGAAGCATTTCTCACCATGTAACTCCCAGTGATGCACTACCTGACAACTCTATAGCTGGCAAAGCGCGGAGATACCCTTACGGGATTGATTCCTGCGCTATAGAAGAAACTAAAATAAAATAAATAAAATAAAATAAAATAAATATGAAGGGTGCGGAGGGTGGCGCGGTCCCGGGCATAACCCTGGAAGACATTATGGCGGCCCTGACGCAGGTGCAGACCACGGTGGGCACCATCTCCACGGACGTCACGCTCCTGCGGGCTGATCTACAAAAGATGTCGGCGAGAGTATCAACGGTTGAACAGGTCACTACAACACTTACATCTGACACAGCGTCGCTATTGAAAAGAGTGGCGCGACTGGAGGAGGACAATAAAATCCTGGCAGACAAGATGGATGACCAGGAAGGGCGCTCCAGGCGCAATAATATCCGCCTTATTGGTCTGCCAGAATCGGAGGGGGGACCTGCCATGGACCTCTATGTGGAAGACCTGATAAGAAATGTGCTGCAGCCTAAAGGCCTCTCCAACTTCTTCTCCGTGGAGCGGGCGCACAGAGTCCCGGGGGGCGCCCTCGCTCAGGGGCACGACCAAGACCAGTTGTGGCGCGCATATTCAACTTTAGGGATCGCAATGCCATCCTACAGACGGCGAGGGTCGCGCCGCCCATACGCATACAGAACTCGGAAGTTCTAATTTTTCCTGACTACACGACGGCGGTGGCGGCGAAGCGGAGAAGTTTCCTCGAGGTGAAGAAAACACTGCGATCTCGTGAGTTACCATATTCCATGCTCTTCCCGGCGCGCCTCAGGGTGGTGGCGGAGAAAAAAACTTGGTTCTTCGACACGCCGGAGGAGGCACACGACTGGCTTGAAGGATGGAGACCGGCGGAGGGCTCGGGCAAGCAGAACAGCAGGCGAAGGAGACGAGAACAGTCCGGCGACCAAGAACTGACCGAGCAGGAGGAGAAGACTGAGACAGACCCAATCGAGGACTCTGGGGACTGACTCCTGCTGCATTAAGGGAAGTGTTAAAAACCTTTTATCTTTTTTCTTTTTTCTTATTGTTGAGAACTACTGCAGAGGCATTGAACTAGTCCTTATGGACACTCACCTCCTTGGTGTACTACTGAGACTTTACAAGTGAACTGGGACACTGACACTGTCGGGGGCTACTGATCCCCCTTGTACTTTCACCCCCCCTCAAGCTCTTGTAAGCAACGTTGTCCTTTGACTGGGGTAGTAAGCACTCTGCTGAGTTGGGGTGGCGGGCAGTTTGGAGTCCGCGAAGCAGGGAGGCAGGGAGGGGGGAGGGACGGAGGGAATGTTCTAGGTTGTTAGTTTTGGTTTTAGTTACAGCGATACATTTGACTACTCTAATTGCCATGCTGTTGGGAATCACATTTATTTGTAGGCTGAGCATACTGATCCAGGATGATGGGGGCTGACACACTCTTGCCTCGACGGGGTGGTGAGGCTACTGTGACACCGTCTCTGTCGATACTTTCCTGGAATGTCCGGGGCCTTGGGGACAAAGTCAAGCGAGGACTGGTCCTGAAACACATCAAGAGGGAAGGGGCTGCAGTGATCCTCCTACAGGAAACACACCTCACAGGCACGGCTGTGAAAGCTATGGATCGCTGGGGTTTCCAAATGATGATACACTCTGAGTTCACCTCTGGGTCAAGGGGAGTGGGCATCCTAGTCAAGAAGCAGTTTCCCCTACTTGTCCACTCTGTCAGGTCGGATACGACAGGAAGATTTGCCGCTGTACACGCACAGTGGGAGGGAAAACCCATCAACATAGTATCGGTATACATTCCGCCAACACTACAGGCAGCAGCCCTAGCAGACCTTAGCACTTTTATACTTGGGCTCCCCGAGGGAGGTTTACTTCTGGGGGGTGATTTCAATCTGGTAGCTAATAGCCTGCAGGATAGGGTCCCCCCGAGGTTGGCCCCAGCTAACGCAACACGCCTGGCAAGTTTCATGACTGCGATGGGACTGGAAGACCAATGGAGGAAATACAACCCCCAGGGCCGACAATACACACACCACTCCGACGTTCATAACACACTCACTAGGCTCGATTATTTTCTTAGCTCTCCGGGTGGGCCTGGTACTGTCTCCAGAATTGAAATAAGACCACGAGGTATTTCAGACCACTCCCTGTTGTTACTCACCTATACACATCATCAACCCACACGGCGTCGGATTTATCCTATCCACGCATCGTACCTTCATAACCCTAAGGTTAAAAAGGAGCTGAGAGTGGGAACAAAACAATTCTTCAGGGACAACACGGGTTCGGTATCTTCAGCTGCCACTCTATGGGAGGCTTATAAAACAGTAATTCGGGGATGTGCGATAGTCTCCATCACAGCGCTTAAGCGGGAGGGACAGGTGGAGCAGTTAACCCTAGAAACGGAGGTGGCAGAAGCTGAGGCGCAGCATGTGGAAGATCCAAACCCCACTACAGCGCGCGCTTTGCGAACAGCAACACAACATTACAAAGCACACCTCACAGAGAAGGTCCAATTACAACTGTCTGCCACACGCCATAGGGTTTACGAGATAGGGGACAAAGCGGGCAAATTACTGGCCTGGCTGGACAGACGAGACAGACGTGACAGGTGGATAGCACATCTGACGGTGCAGGGCGATGCCCCCACTAGGGATCCTGGTGCAATAGTGCAGGCGTTAGCGACCCACTATAAAACAGTGTACGCGTCCACGTCCACAATCTCGGAAGATGAGGCATACACTTATATCAAAGATCTCAAAATGCCAGTATTGACTGAGGAGGAGATGCGGGCCTTGGACGTAGACTTAACGGCCGAGGAGATAACGCTGGCGATTAAAGCCCTACAGACGGGTAAAGCGCTGGGGCCCAATGGAATACCGGTAGACTTATATAAGCAGCAGGCGGAAACACTCGCACCACACCTGCTGCACATGTTCAAGGATAGCCTAGAGACAGGAGAACTCCCGCCGGATCAACGGACAGCCACGATTGTGGCGATCCTCAAACCGGGGAAACCAGCGGACCAATGTACATCGTATCGCCCAATTTCCCTCATTAACGCTGAGGCCAAAATACTTGCGAAACTGTTGGCGCAGCGTCTCACGCCTTATCTGACCAAACTTATACATAAAGATCAATCTGGGTTTATGCCGGGCAGAAGCACGGCGCTTAACCTGCGCAGGGTGCATGGTGCACTTGCGCGGGCGAACTACCTGTTAGAGCCCGCGGTGATACTGTCCCTTGACGCCCATATGGCGTTCGACACAGTCCACTGGCCCTTTTTATTTGCGGTTCTGCGTCACTTCGGTTTTGGCCAAAAATTTTGCTCCTCGATCCGTCTACTCTATGCAAAGCCGATGGCACATGTGGCGGCGAATGGCCATATCTCAGAGGACTTTCCCTTATACAGAGGCACGCGCCAGGACTGTCCGCTCTCCCCATTGCTGTTCGCCATTGTCCTAGAACCCTTGGCCGAATGGGTAAGGTGGGAACCAACGATCAAGGGTATCCGCTGGACGAATGACTGGGAAGATAAAATTTCCTTGTACGCCGACGATGTGCTGATATAGTTCACTGCCCCCAGGCGCTCGATCAACACGCTATTAGATGTTTTCACGGTCTACGGTCGAGCTTCCGGCTATTCGATCAACTGGTCAAAGTCCACCATGTATATACTGCGCGGTCCGGCGCCGAGCCTGCCAGACACCTGCCCGCTACGGGTCTCAGTCGACGGGTTTAAATATTTAGGGATACACATTACAGCTGACCCTGCTTCTTTCCACAGGCAAAACCTGCAGCCCCCCCTTGACCGCCTCAAACGCGACATTCGACACTGGGAGTCGCTACCGCTGACACTGCTGGGCAGGGCTGCCCTATTCAAAATGATGGCCCTGCCCCGCTTTCTATATGCTCTAGAAAACACTCCCTATCCGGTCCCCCCCCGCATACTTTAAAACCATCGCAGCGCAAGTCTCAGTGCTATTGTGGGGCTTTAAACCTGCTCGAATAGCGCAAGCCAAACTCACGCGTAGCTGGTACGACGGAGGCATAGCGCTCCCAGATGTGCTTCTGTACTACTGGGCGTCACAGCTAAAGATTGTTAATCAATGGCTTCATCTTCCCCAGTCGGAGCCGGCCCTAAAGGCGGACAGGGCGCAGTTGGGATTATCCGGAATGCTGACTCCCCTGTACGATGCTTCGCTAGTAGCATCGAAAATCGGCCCACTACGGCACACACTCACCGTGTGGCACGCGGCGTTGCGCAGACTGAAATGGCGGGGAGTGTTAACGCAGCTCGCCCCGTTATGGGACATAAAACAACTTGGACTATTGCGGAAATCCAAGGGCTTCGACCGTTGGGATGCAATTGGCATCTCCACCATTGGAGACTTGTGGCAGAGAGGGCACGTCCTACCTTTCGAAACACTACAACAACAATATGAGCTGGCACTGACTGAGCGCTTCAGATATACACAGATACGTCATGCCCTGACAACGGTGTCCAAACCTGGCGCAGATATCCCAGAGGCGTCCCCACTAGAGGACAGACTACTGACGGACTTCATGCCTTCAAAAGCAACATCGCTAACCTACAGAAAAATTGTAAATAATCTGCCTGACCCCCTAGAGGCCCTGCGGAAGAAATGGGTACATGACTGTGGCGACATGGACGACACGGAGTGGCAGGAGGCGACCTCCTCTCCAAAAGAAATAGGTATCCCCGCGCGTTTACGCCTAGTACAACTACGTATATTGCACAGGTCCTATTACACAAGGGATGCACTACACAAGATGAAAAGGATTGCACACCCTTACTGTCTGAGGGGATGCGGGGAAATAGGGAACTTCTACCACACAATATGGGAATGCCCCCGAATTGCGCAATATTGGACTCAAGTGATGCGCACCATGTCACAATCTGAGGAAATATCCATACTCCCAGACCCCAAACCATGCCTCCTGAACGTGTGGGAGCCCAATGATCTCACACTATATGGGCAGAACTGGATGACAATAGGTAGGATGGTGGCGAAGAGGAATATAGCGCAAAGGTGGGGTGGGGGGTTGCCTCCATCCATAGCGACCTGGAAACAAGACATGGACGCTGCAATGATTGCAGAACGGGCTGTGTACCGGAACAGAAGATGTCCTAAGAAGTGGAAAAGGGTGTGGGGGCATGGAATAAATATAGAGGAGACATTTGTGACCCACCTTCTGATGCAGACGACACTGGCTCTGATACCGACTGATGCAGCCTCGCCCAGAAAGTACTCTGCGACCCTTGATTTACTATATGTAATACTCAGCTCTTATGTCAATAATGTATTTACACAGATTTATGGTCCCATACTCCAATGTATGATGTATTCTTTATTACTGAGAGACAATGTATCGCACTGTTTAAAAAATGCTAATAAAAATGTTTAAAAAAAAAAAAATCATAGTCATTAGACCAAAGTCCCTCTACATTTTACAGCAAATGTCAAAAATTTGATCGCCGCGGCGATAGTGAGTTCGTCTTGCAGCATATACAGTCTGATTAGTGCAGGTTTACAATTTCTCAAACCTCAAGACTTTAAAATTGGTATCAGATATCTTTTTCTACCCCACTGGTAATACTTGCAGAAGAATATGCAATGTATATTTGACTGGGTAGATATATCATCACACAGACATTTTATCAATTTTACAGACCAGTCATTAGTAACAGGGAACGATGTTAACCTATAAAAACAATCAGTCCTCATTCGTGTTAAAAGCATTCTATGGTAGCACGAAAAGGCTGGTGCCAGATAAGGATGAAGGCCCGATCCGTGGAGAATATGACGGTGGGCCACTATTGAACTTTTGTTCCCATCTAAGTACCACCTCCTCTCCTCCAATAAGTCGAGGCATGCCACTTTTAAAGCTCTTTTAGTTATTCGTGTACATGAGGTGGGATTTAGGTAGAGATCTGGTTGACCAACAGAGTTCAATTTTTTTTTAACATAGGCTAACCATGGAAGCTTGCTAGAAGCGGATTGGTTTAGACAGTCTTGGATTACTTCCCTGCTAAAGATTGTATAATCACATGTCCAAATCTTGTACCATAGCATAACTGGAGCTATCTTTATCAAATCAGTGATATGAACTCTATCTAGTTCATTATGGCATATGGTCGTAGAAGTGGATCTTGGGACTGATAGCAGGTACCTGAGAAATGCGTTTTCCACTGTTTGTATTTGGGTGCAATCTGCCAACCCCCAAATACCGGCCCCATATATAGCAGTGGAGACACATTTAGCTGCATAGATCTTAAGCAGTATATCTATAGGTTTCCCGCCCAATCTTTTGGCAAATTGTTTGACTGCACCTATCGTGCGAGAAAAGGCTAAATTACGAGAAGTGATTGCTGTTGTCCATGTGCCCCTATTATTAAAGGTGATACCTAAATAAGAAAATGTCTTGGTCGTGGCTATCTTTGTATGGTTTACAAAGGTTTTGCAGTCTAATTTAGAATTATTTCTAGAGGTACAACACATTGTAAAAGTTTTTCCAACATTGATTTTTAGTCCTCTATCGCTCATAAAAGTTGAAAATCCCGTTAATGCCCTCTGAAGGCCCAACTGTGTGCGTGCCATAATCACAGCATCGTCAGCGTATAATAATAGTGGGACTGAGAGGCCATTTATTTTGGGATAGTCAACTTCTAAGTCAGTTAAAAAGACTGCTACCTCGTTAATATATAAATTAAAAAGGAATGGAGCAAGGATGCAGCCCTGTCGAACACCCTTTTCTATGGGAAATTTTCTAGTTCGCTCTCCGTTTTTGCCATATCTAACCGTGGCACCTGCATCTCTGTATAGTTCCTGTATAAAAGATAAAATGTGTAAGTCTATCCCCATTTTAATCAAGGTTTTCCATAACACTCTATGATCCAAGCAATCAAAGGCCGAGGTTAGATCGACGAATGTTAGGAACAGGTTCCCTTTTTTTACTCCAATATATTTGCTCATTATTAGGGTCAAGTTTAATCCCTGCTCTACCGTACCTAGGCCGGTCTTGAAGCCGTACTGGAATTTCGAAAGAATCCCATTGCTTTTTGTCCATGCTTGTAATTTGGTTAACAAAACTCTGCCTGCTACTTTCATCAGAGTGTCTAGCAGGGAAATGGGACGATAGCATTTTGGGTCCTGCCTGTCCCCTTTCTTAAATATTGGAATTACTATGGCTTCATGCCATGTGTCGGGAAAGCCTGTTTTACTGTAGGCATTTATTACGTTTGCAAGCAAAGGGGCCCATAAATCGACGTTCTCTTTAAATAAGTCAATAGGGACTCCGTCTGGACCAGGGGCCTTTAGATTAGCACTCTGGCAAATTGCTTGCTCAACCTCTAATGGGGTAATAACTACGTTGAGTGGGAAACTATCTTGAATTAGTAAAAATTCAACCTGCCCGGTAATAGGTTCACCTTGTGGGGCCATGCAAGAATTTAGCATTACTAGTGAATCGCTCTTATACAGAGACGTAAAATAGCTAACCCATACGTCTTCCGTTATGGCTACCTCCATGGAGCTACCTACAGTGAGCTCTCCCTAGCGAGGCTGCTGGGGCTGCGAGCTGCTGAGGTAACAAGGAAGAAGCGCGAACCTTTGCGCACTGCTGACAGGCATTTTATAAAATTATTCGGAGCGTTTTTAGCATTTTATTATTGGACAGCATTTATATCCTGGGGGCTGCTTTTAGATTGGGGAATTGAATTGCAGGTACACTGACACCCTTCACACACTTACCTCCTATATCTCGAGCCTCCACCCGCTTTGGTAGTGATTTTACTCGGCGGTGGGCGCCATCTTGGGTGAGGACGGCGAGGTCAGCGCTCAAGTCGGGCCGGCCTCCCGCCCTCCCACAGTATTTAGGTCCGCCCTACCCAGCGCTCCCTGCCCTACAGTGAGCTCTCCCTAGCGAGGCTGCTGGGGCTGCGAGCTGCTGAGGTAACAAGGAAGAAGCGTGAACCTTTGCGCACTGCTGACAGGCATTTTATAAAATTATTCGGAGCTTTTTTAGCATTTTATTATTGGACAGCATTTATATCCTGGGGGCTGCTTTTAGATTGGGGAATTGAATTGCAGGTACACTGACACCCTTCACACACTTACCTCCTATATCTCGAGCCTCCACCCGCTTTGGTAGTGATTTTACTCGGCGGTGGGCGCCATCTTGGGTGAGGACGGCGAGGTCAGCGCTCAAGTCGGGCCGGCCTCCCGCCCTCCCACAGTATTTAGGTCCGCCCTACCCAGCGCTCCCTGCCCTACAGTGAGCTCTCCCTAGTGAGGCTGCTGGGGCTGCGAGCTGCTGAGGTAACAAGGAAGAAGCGCGAACCTTTGCGCACTGCTGACAGGCATTTTATAAAATTATTCGGAGCGTTTTTAGCATTTTATTATTGGACAGCATTTATATCCTGGGGGCTGCTTTTAGATTGGGGAATTGAATTGCAGGTACACTGACACCCTTCACACACTTACCTCCTATATCTCGAGCCTCCACCCGCTTTGGTAGTGATTTTACTCGGCGGTGGGCGCCATCTTGGGTGAGGACGGCGAGGTCAGCGCTCAAGTCGGGCCGGCCTCCCACCCTCCTCCTCCCCATATCATGTGTCACCCAATTAGACGGCGCAGCGGGCTGGCGCAGCGGGCGCGCCAGAAGCGCGCCAAAGTCGAGCCCGTCTGCGCCCGTCCGCGGCCGGATCGCGCCGGGCGCAGGGCATGCTGCCGGTTTGCCCCCCATCATCAGGTATAACAACACCTATCTAGTGTCCTTACGTCCTCCTCCCGCTCCCCATAGTTCCGACTGCCCCCTTATTGACCCCCTTACTAGCCCCCTCGCATGTCCTCGCTGTAAGTGGACTCCCTCCCTGCCTATAAATGACGTCACCGACGCGCATCCCCCTTTAAAAATTCGTTCCACACTCTTCAAGGGAGGTCTTGTCAATACCAGGTCCTTAGCCTGCCATGGCCAAGACGTGCACGATTTAATACTAAGCCACGAACTGGATGCCCTGTTTATTACGGAAAGTTGGCTCAATGACTCCTCCAATCCCGATTTGGCTACCGCCCTCCCCCCTGACTTCACCATCTACAGACAGGATAGACCTTCTGGTCGAGGTGGCGGCGTCGCGTTAATCATTAAGGAAAGTTTTCCCTGCCACACATTTGATCTATGTCACCTCAAGGATACGGAAAGCTTGGGTTTTTCAATCAAAATCAATGCCTCGTTTTCTCTCTCGGGAGGGCTCCTATATCGTCCTCCGGGCAATCCTACTTCCTTTCTCAATTCTTTGGATGAGGCCCTTGGAGCGCACATGCTACAGTACCCTAACTTCACCCTTATGGGCGATATAAACCTACATATGGAATCGCTTGCTGACCCCCATACCATCTCCTTCCTACAGTCCTTAAACATCTTCGGGCTCTCCCAACGTATCACCACTGCCACTCACAGGGCCGGACACACTATTGATGGCATCTGCTCTAATCTTTCAACCCTCTCAACCTCCCCTCTGCTACCTCAAATTTGGACCGATCATTATTTTATCCCATTTGATGTTATGATACCTCTCCCTACCCTATCCAGTACCAGGCATACCCCAGCCACCTTTACAGTCAACTGGAAGAAGGTGACCGAACGTATAAAGCTGGAGTCACTACCACTACCCCCATCCCCTATAGTAACTGGAGATGTGGAAACTGACTCCTGCAACTTCCATATCTGGATGAACCAAATTGTCATGGCTAATACCGTGCCCAAAAACCATCACGAAAAGGGTCCTAAGAAGAAAAAACCCAATGCCCCCTGGTACACTCAGACCCTAGCAGATAGTCACCTTTTATGCCGGAGACTAGAAAGATACTGGAGACAAACTTATGACACGGTCTCCAGATCACGCTATGTACAACAGAGGAAATTATATCTCTCTGACATAAAAACAGCAAAAAAGGAATATTACACTAAGCTCGTAACGGAAGCACACCAAAACCAAAAAACTATCTTTACTATAGTTAAGTCATTTACCCATCCGAAAGCCCTTACCATCGAAATACCCCCCTCAGAGAGCCTATGCAATCAAATTGCAGATTTCTTTGTTGACAAAATTGTCAACATCCAGAAAGATTTCCCTCCTCCTTCGACAACCCTCTTAGAGGTAACAGTCAACTACCCTCCTCTCTCCAGTTTCAAATCGGTCTCCCTGCAACAAACTAGTAAGGCAATTCGGGCCTGTAAATCAGGAGCGCCTACTGACTCCTGCCCTCCCATCATTCTACATCACCTGATTGAGACAGTTAACCCCTTCATTAATGCCATCATTAATGAATCTCTTGAATCCGGACTTGTACCGGCTGACTGGAAGAAGGCCACCGTAAAACCCCTGTTGAAAAAGCAGAACAAGTCTCCAACAGATTTGACTAACATGCGCCCCATCTCCTTACTTCCTATCCTCGGCATAGTCACGGAGCACTTAGTACATGAGGAGCTTAAAACTTTCGCAGAAGCCCATAACATCCTGCACCCCCAACAATCAGGTTTTCGCTCCGGTCACTCCACCGAAACAGCTTTGATCGAACTCGCTGACTCCATCAAATTCCTGCAGGATGAGGGCAAGCAAGCTGTCCTCATCCTGCTGGATCTTACAGCAGCGTTCGACACTATCTCGCATGTCATCTTAATCAACAGAATGCGAGAGATTGGCGTGACAGACACAGCCTTGGCCTGGATTTCATCATTCCTATCTAATAGGTCCCAGACCGTGTCCCTCGGTCCTCACCTTTCCTGCGAAAAACTCATCACATCTGGAGTGCCCCAGGGGTCCATATTAAGCCCCCTATTTTTTAACATCTACATGGCACCCCTCCTAGCTGTGATAGAATCACATGGGATTCTAGTCACGTCTTACGCTGACGACACTCAATTGGTCGTCACTATTGACAAACAGCGGACTGACGCAGATCTCCGGTTCAAAAACTGTCTCTCTGATGTTTTTAAGTGGCTAAATACTAACCATCTTGGATGCAACAGTGCTAAGACAGAAATCATCCCTCTGGGTAAAAATCTGTCTTTTTGTCCGAAAGACTGGTGGCCCTTAGGATCAGAGGCCCCTCCAAGGGCTGTATCATCAGCCCGGAACCTAGGCGTGCAATTCGATTCATCTCTCTCCTTCGATGACCACGTCAAGATTACTGCCGGTCGCTGCTTTGGACAAATAAAATCCCTAAAGAAATTCTTTGATTTTCTCCCAATTGCAGCCAGAAAGTCAGTCGCGGTAGCTCTCATACTTTCTCGACTCGACTACTGCAATGGTCTTATGGCCGGAGTGAAAAAATCTACTCTCAGAAAGCTGCAGTGCATCCAACATGCTGCAGCCAGACTGGTTTTACAACTCCCCAGAAGGTCATCAGCGTCGGCAGCACTTAATTCGCTGCACTGGATGCCGCTGCACAAAAGAATCCTTTTTAAACTGCTCCTCACAGTTTTTAAAACTATGCAAAATACAGGGCCCCGCTATTTTGCAAATCGTTTCACGCGCTATAATCCCCCGCGCTGCCTGAGATCCTCCGGGACAAATCTGGTCCGAATCCCCAGATTCAAATTCAAGACCAAAGGTGGGAAATCCTTCACTGTTCTGGCAGCCAAGTCCTGGAACAACCTACCTGTCAACCTTAGATGTACAGAAAATGAGAACAATTTTAGAAAACTTCTCAAGACATGGGTCTACCAGCAACCAGACTCCTCTGTCTTGGCTGCTATTTAGCTCCACTCCTTTATCACACTCCACTTCTTTCAGTTATCTGTTCACAGCTTGCTTAGCGCCATGATGCTCCCTTGGGAGCGAACGTCTGCGCTTTACAAATGCACATAAATATCAAATATCAAATGGAGTCTGCCTTACTGTCAGAGAAGAAAGGGGCGTTAATTTCTCTCCAGAAAGAAGTACTGTCCCGTAAAGCACTTGCCTTTATTAGCGCTTCCCAGGCATGGTTTTTTAATTCTTCCTGCCTACCTCTTAGGGTCTGCTTGTAGGCTCGCCTAGCGGCCTTCACTGAGCCACTATCTTTTGGCACACTCTTTAATGCCTGTAGAAGAACTTTGTGGGCTTTAGTACAGGCAGAGTTAAACCAACCAAATAATCTTCTTTCCTCCCCATCTTTTTGTTTTTTAGTTAACTTCTCATTTATAGTGGCAACTATCTTGCCATAGGCCGCTATAATCCGCTGGGGATTAGAGCAATGTTCCAAACAAGTAGAAAAATGTTGCAGTTCTTTATGGATTAAGTCCTCCAAGAATTTTTGGGAGTCAATCTTTGCCCATTTGATGGCGTAACCATTTTTCCTTGCCAAGGAAACAGAATGACAGTGAAGTATTTCAGATATACTTGTTGTATGGCTCCCGCAATTTCCTACAGAAATACTGGTGCTGATTGGGAAATGGTCACTTATTGCCAAATCTTCAGTATCAAACCCCAACAGACAGCCCTGGTTATTATTGGACACTAAAATAAAATCTATTATGGTACCTGCCCCTCGTCCATAGAAAGTTGTTTGAAATGCTACAGGTGGTTCGCAGAGTTCATTGGCGAAACCCAAATCCCAGTCGTGCATAAGTTGATTTAACATATTGCCAAAAATGGAATGTTCAAAGTGTGCGGTGGGATCCCCTCTTAAATTAAGTATGCCACAATTATTTGTGTCACTGTAGGGGCATAAATGGCAGTTAAAATCTCCAGCTATGAGGATGCAATCTGCATCCCCAACGCCTCTCTTTAACATTGAAGTTAGCTCGACTATTAGTGCTTTGAGATCTTCTTTTGGCACATTATTATATATATTAATCAGGAAAAGGCTCCGCCCCTTCGCTTTAATCGCGAATCCCTGCAGCGATTTACATACTCCTATTTTAGGTCCCTCCCCCCCGTTTGTGATCACTTTTAGATTACACAAATTAGAAACGAAAGTACACAATCCACCAGAGCCTCTGCCTCGATTTCCCTGTGTGGATGGGATAAAAAAGGTGCTAAAACCCTCTATATGGGTCTCCTCCTGATCCCAGCACTCCTGAAGACAAATTATGTCCAATTTTTTCATAAAGGTTAAACATGGCTGATCCCTTGATTTTTTAGCCAGCTCTGCAATATTCCAGGATGTTATTTTTAGACTGGTTTTGCCCTCGTTTTGTACACTGCCTTCAGCCTGAGGGGTTAAAATCTCAGTACCCTCTACCACCCCCATGACTAATTGGTGTGGAGACTGCTGGTCCGGGATCATTATCTCCCCATCAGGGACATCCGGTGTTTTCCCCTGAAACGGAATAGTACTGCAGTGAATCTGGGGATTATTGTACCTCTGAACTGGATGATCTAGAACCCGATAAGCGGGACATGGCGTTTCTGGCTGATGGACCCATTGTTCCCCTTTTATTAGCGTTGTTGGTCAATCGACCATATCTAGACAATCGAACCTGTTCCTTGTGGGGAAGCCCCTCCAATATTCTGGGTTTAGCTCTTCTCTTCTTGGTAACCAGGGGCGAGCATCCCATCCTCTTGACCAATGATTGTTTCTATTCCTATTTCTATTGAGATGCCCCACCTGTGTCCAAGGCCAATCCTGGCCTTCCTCCCAACTGGAAGATTCTCCGTAACTAAAAGTATTTAAAGGTGGATAGAAGAAGGAAAGACGCTGTACGTCAATCCCCCCCCCTTTTCTCTAAGGCTGGCCAGGAAGAGATATAGTCAACTGTGGAAGGATCATCACAGTTGACTATGACACAGTCACCCTGTATACTTTTTTTAGTGTCACCAATCCAGAACACTCTTCTTAATGAAGTAATTCTACTCGAGTTTGGAGATTGGAGGGGTCTATTTTGACTCAGCCACTGCAGTACCTTATTTCGCAGTGACCATGGGGGTTCTTCGACATTGTCTGCCAGTTCAGGAACCCCAGTGAGGATGACAGTGTATGGGGTCGCCTCAGGTGGCAGATGTATCGGACGTCTATACCATGGCCCTTTCCTGTCATCGGCCTGAAGTTGTAAGGACTGGCCTTTGTGTGTTGTGTGTGGAATATCCTTCGGCTTAGCTGGCTGAATTTTTGCTTCTGAGGGAGCCGGAGTTATTTGAGAGTTATCTATAGCACAATTTGGTTTTCCCTTCCCATCTGTTGGAGTAGGTCTTGGAGTGTTTTGTGAGGCCCTCTGGGCGGGTTGTGTGTTTACAGCTCTTTTGAGCGATACAGGCTGTGGTCGGGTAACTGGTAAAGGAGGTTGAGTCAGTTTACTGACCTCTTTAGGGTTCCCCTCCCCTATGGTAAGTGTGCCTAATGATTTCTGTGTGGAAACTGGGATGTTTAATTTCGCTAGTTGTTTTTCAATGATCATCAGGCTCTTTTCCATGGGTTGCAAATAGCGTTTTAGGAGCTCCCTCATGCTATTTATAAGCAGATCATGTAGTGTTACACATGTAGTGCATGGATCGCGTGTACCACCCACTGCTCCCCGAGTTTTTGAAATCTCCCGCGCGTCAGTATTCTGAGGTACAGATATGTTATCAACGTTTGTGGGGATAAGAGTAGGCTGATCACACACAATTATGTGACTGTTTGAGTTGGAAGATGGATTAGATTTGTGTGAGTCAAGAGTATTCTCATGTGAGTTCATCTCCCTAATCGTCCTTTTGGCTATTGCGCCCTCCCGTCTACCCATAGAATTCACCTCTGTTATATCAGCGTGGTTATGAGAAAGATGTAAATCAGGTGTTTTTTCAAGATCCTCACTGCAGTGAGAACCTAGTGATAGTTGGGTAGCGGATAAATCCACGTTGTCTGGGACGGTGTGTATCAGAGCGTTAGTATTTTCTGCTACATTGAGCAGAGAAGTGATCGGACCCTGGTGGATAGGGGTTTGGGCAGAAGCTAGAGGACCCATTGAGGATCTTCTTGCGACTTCCAGTTCATGTGATACTCTACGCTCCAACATATGTATACTCTGCTCAATCACTTTATTAGTCTTAGTAATGAATAGATCTATGGGGCCTGTTATCTGGGCGACTTTAAGCGCCTTTTTACTTCTAGTGCCCTTATTCATTACTGCACAAAAAGAAAAAATAATAAATGACGGATAATGACCAACAGCAGTATGCAGTAATCACGTGAATCAACAAAGTGTCTAGGCGAAGTAGGAAACAAACGAAAATTAAAATACCGTGGCCCAGTCCAGTCTATCTCGGTCTTGAACGGGCTTAAACGGGCCCGCCCTTGGCCCGGGCTTCGCCCGGCGTCCCGCGAGACGGGGGTGATGCTCTATTTCAGCGCCTCCTGGCGCGCAAATGTCGCGGCGTGCGCCGCTGGGAATGCTGGGTCTTGTGGTCTTTCGCCCTCCAACCGCGCTCCACTCGGCAACAAAACTCCGGGATGACAGAGGAGTCGGGCGGCGGGAGGCGGGAGTGCTGGCACCCAGATTCAGATGGTCCTGGTCAGGCAAGTGGACAGCAGAACTTCACACAACAAGGGCTTTCTGCTAAGAGTAGTTTCCCCCCCTCGACCGGGGTGACGCTCTATTTCAGCGCCTCCTGGCGCGCAAATGTCGCGGCGTGCGCCTCTGGGAATGCTGGGTCTTGTGGTCTTTCGCCCTCCAACCGCGCTCCACTCGGCAACCAAACTCCGGGATGACAGAGGAGTCGGGCGGCGGGAGGCGGGAGTGCTGGCACCCAGATTCAGATGGTCCTGGTCAGGCAAGTGGACAGCAGAACTTCACACAACAAGGGCTTTCTGCTAAGAGTAGTTTCCCCCCCTCGACCGGGGTGACGCTCTATTTCAGCGCCTCCTGGCGCGCAAATGTCACGGCGTGCGCCGCTGGGAATGCTGGGTCTTGTGGTCTTTCGCCCTCCAACCGCGCTCCACTCGGCAACCAAACTCCGTGATGACAGAGGAGTCGGGCGGCGGGAGGCGGGAATGCTGGCACCCAGATTCAGATGGTCCTGGTCAGGCAAGTGGACAGCAGAACTTCACACAACAAGGGCTTTCTGCTAAGTGTAGTTTCCCCCCCTCGACCGGGGTGACGCTCTATTTCAGCGCCTCCTGGCGCGCAAATGTCGCGGTGTGCGCCGCTGGGAATGCTGGGTCTTGTGGTCTTTCGCCCTCCAACCGCGCTCCACTCGGCAACCAAACTCCGGGATGACAGAGGAGTCGGGCGGCGGGAGGCGGGAGTGCTGGCACCCAGATTCAGATGGTCCTGGTCAGGCAAGTGGACAGCAGAACTTCACACAACAAGGGCTTTCTGCTAAGAGTAGTACTATAAATAAACGATATTCATATTTATCATATCTTAAACATCATCATTAAAACAACAGTGCACAGTGCACTCAAGTTACCATTCTTGTAATAGCTCCTTTTGACGAAACACTTGGACTGACAGCAAGTGTAGCACTGTAGCACCACCAATGTATTAGTTTGAGTCTAAAACACGTTGAGTAAGCAGTAAATAGGAGTGCTCCTCCAACCCTTCACTTCTACCTCCAGCACTGAGCCAGGTAGAGTGGGCACTGTCCCTCCCCATGCTCTGCCACCCATGTTGGAATAACCTTTCCAAAGCGACAAAGCAAACCGTAAGGGCAGTCAGTATTTATTAATGTCTTGTTAAAATATGTACTTGTACCCTATGCAGATTAATGCCCCCATGTAGCATGTTATTGTATTTTCTGTTTCTAAATGCCCAAGTGTCACAGTTATATTACCCTGTGCCCTGTTATGCCTTCGAAGAATAGTTTTGTTTTAAACCTACTCTTTCGTTAATGTCAACGGTGGACTAACTTTTCTACAAGGGTCAATTAGACCGCTGCTGGAACATCGGTGCTAAGTATGAGTTGTGTTTGTATACCATATTTACTTTTTCGTAGTAATCTCTCTGGGATGTAATGGCTGTTCAATTAGGGCATTAACAGCCAATATATTGGAGGGGATATTTGGACAGGGGCAGGAGGCCTAACACAAAGGTTAACTTTTTGTGTGCCTGTTTATCATGTCATTAGTTTCTCTTTTTGCTATATGTACAAATACGCAGGAACTCACACAGAAACAGGAGGGAGCATAGTGCACTAGGCTTTTAATAGCAGATGTTGCTTTAATGTGCACAAATACTCTTTCTGCCCACTTTGGGCTTCTATTTTCTTCACTGTTTGTGTTTCGACATTGGCTTGTAGAGACTGTACTCCTATCAACTATTTGCTTCCTGTACAACTAGTTTACGTCTTTTTTATTCGAACACACCTGGTTTGCTTATTATGTTGTATATGCTGAAAGGATTTACTTTCAATTCTGTGTGGGCTGTTTTTCAGCGGCTTTTGTACCTGATATTCCACACCAGCACTACAATGTCATTTACCTGTGCTTGAAGGTCAGGAGGCTGGGATTACCAATTGGACTGATGTTTTAGAAGCATTGAAAGTAACCAACTTCTCCTAGGATTAAATATACATCTGTCTACCCCAAAAATCTCTTTTGCACCTAGAGTTAGGTAGGACATCATGGAGGTAGATACAGTTTTCCTTTTGTACTTTCGGAACCTAGAACAATTATAATCGGGTAAGGAATTCAATCAATCAATCAATCAGGTGTTTGTTAAGCGCGACTACTCACCCATAAGGGTCTCAAGGCGCTGGGGGGTGGGGGGAGGTCGCAAGTTCCAATCCATCAAGGAGGGGGTCTGTCGAAGAACTTTAGACAGACCTTCAGCTTTACTAACGACTTGGATATTATGATAAACCAATATTATGTGATTTCTTCGTCGCAAGACACTTAAGGCCTGATTCACAAAGGTAAATTTAGACCAAAGGTCTAACGTTACTACTTGTTGGTATTTGCAAAGGGACTTACGGGTAGCATGTTTACACTTAGTGAAGTTATACTTTTGATCTAACTTTACCTTTGTGAATCGGACCCTGTGAGTTTAAGCCACAATGTTACTTTTATGATACTATGAAAGCAAAATTATGGTATGGCTTTATGATGGGGGTTTTTTTGCCAGTTATTTTTTAGAGTTTGGCAGGCAGCATTCTGTTCCGCCAGGGCATCAGGGGCCAATGCTTGCTTCACTGGAGGGGTGAAACCTACCATACTTAGAGTTCTCATACTGCCTGACAGAGCTCTTTGTCTTCAGAGGATACACTACCATAGCAGATCCTCTGAAGGCACTGTAATTTTTCTGAGTGGCCACCATGTGTCATATGGTCTCTCAGAAACGTCTGTGTTCTTCAAAAGCAAACTCGAAAGTGGGAGTTTGTAGGATATGAGGCACATTTTATTTTTTTCTATTCGGGACCACCAGGCTTTCACTGGTCGTCATGAATGGAAGAAAAGTATAGCATAACATCCAACCTAAATGGGGCAAATGGTCTGAGGTACCTAGACTGAGCTCGAAGCGCATCAGCCCATTGGTGTAAGGTTTCCACCAGCAAAGCTAGTAGGGTCCCACCAGTGGTAACATAAAAGTACACTCAACACTAAATAAGGTGGATGGCCCATCAGCTTGCAGAAAGGATACTTCACCACATTTGTGGTGGTGTACCCAGTCCGTCCAACTTTAAAAAACCTCTTTGGCCCTTCACTACAGTATTTATTTGTTACAAAAAAATCCAAGGAATCATTGGCTGTGCTATTTGGATTCCGAATCATTCAGCTAGATTCATGAACGTAAAATCGGCTCGCAAAGGGCCAGATTCTTGCAAGCGCAATTTTTGCATTTGGGATTCATCATCCCAAATGCAAAAATCGCTATTTGCGAAATCGCATATTTGCGAGGAATTGCATTTAAGGAATCTCTATTTGAGATTCCTTAAATGCAATTCATGAAACTTTTAAAATATGCGAATTCGCAATTTCCTGCCGCTATTTACCACGAAGTCTGACTTCGTGGTAAGTAGCGAAAACTTAGAAAAATGCACTTTAGTGCATTTTTCTAAGTGGTATGTTACACACACACACGCAACATCAGGCTACATTTCCATTTCAGGGGTGCTACAGGGTGTCCTTTGGACACCCCTGGCACCCTTGAAATTGCATCCTTATTTGCGATTAGCAAATTGCTAATCGCAAATAAGGAATAACTCCCCATTCATTCCTATGTGAATGGGGAGTTATTCCTTATTTGCGATTAGCAATTTGCTAATCGCAAATAAGGATGATGTAGGAATCGCAATATTTTTTGCTATACCTACATGAATCCCGTTTTGCAAGTCCTTAATAGCGATTCCTTAATAATCGCTATTAAGGACTCGCAAAACGGGACTATGATTAATCTAGCTGATTGTCTCTTATACTGTGTGTTCATCTGGAACTGGTTCACGTGAAGATGTGCTAGTTTAATACACTTCTTAGGCCAATGCTGCTCTGATCCTATCAGAGGTCTATGAATTTTGTGACCAAGAGTATACATATTGTATCTGTTTTTGTATAGTTTGATATATGGAATTATGCAAGAAAGGGCGGATTCCAGCCCGGTGTCCGGTTGTAGATCCAGAAGGAACGTTTTTAACAAAACTAAACAGACTGAATTGCAACCATATTTATTGAAAATAGTATTTTTGATATATTGTGGGTTAAGATAAGAATAGTCACATGCACGTAAAACAAATGATTTAAGAAGAGGCTATTCCTGTAATATACTCTGCATTAAATCAGTCCATTTTACTCATGGGAATTACAAGGATAGTGCCGTGTTTTATATTTGTATCATTCCTTTGCTACAATATAGAGTTGACTAAGAAAAGCAGCAAAGATAACCCAATATAGATCGGTTTGTGAAAGGCTGTCCCTCCAGCCCGAGGACTGCATAACCCCTCTCAAAAACAGCAAGATGTGGTTATGTAAACAAAGAGCAACACACAAAACCATGAGGAAATGATTACTAAGGGTGGCAACTGAAAACCGCATGCACGAACAAAGATAATAAAGCCGAAACGAGGGTACAAAAACACTACCGATGATTGAAAGTTTAATTCCCCCCAAAAGAAGGTCTCATACACATTGAAACGCTTTATATTCCGGCCTAAAGTAATAGTTAATAACGTATATTTGACCACATAAATGTACCCACAATAAAGACTTAACTTTTCAGCTCACCAGGAAATATCACTGTGCAAATGTCATCCTGTATAATAAGCAATTAGACCCTTTATGGGTGACAGACAGAGGTCCTTAAGACTTCACAAAAAACAAGCCATCACAAAATTATTATCCCTTATGAAACATGCATGAGAAAAACAACTATGGGGTACAGAAAAAAGGAATTCATGAAGACAGGAACGATGAAGACCTGGTATAAAAGGCAAAAGATTTTTTTTTTTTAAGGGAAGCCAAAAGTATAATAAATAAGCATCTGCAATGCAATAGGTCTCGCATTTACGCGAGTTTGAGCTATTGGCATTGTAAATGACAATGCCTTTTATTTATGTTTTGGTTTTTAAAACATCAATAAAAGGCATTGTCATTTGCAATGACAATAGCTCAACCTCTCGCAGATGCGAGACCTATTGCATTCTAAATGCTTGAAGGAATCGCTGAGTTGCCCCCTTCTGTCTCCCATAGACCCTGAAGACGTCTCTGTTTACTACGAGTTAAATGAACCAGCCGGTAGTCACAACTGCGCTCGAGAGTTCCTTCTGCAGTAAGAGAAATTCATTAAAGAAGATAGTGCTTACAGACTAAAGAAGACGTACTGTGTAACAACCGAAGTAAAAGGTTCAGTCCTCATGGGAGGTTACAAATGAAGACAAGGCGGTACTAACAAGCCTAATAACGAATCAGAAGCCAGCATTTACGAAGGACAATGACACAAGTCAATGACAAAGGAAGTGCAGAAGTGAGCGGGGCTTCAAGTACATACTCCAATATAGCATGGCTCGCAGAGCAGCACATGCGCTGCCCAGGCTCGACCTAAAAAGACTGGCAAAGCACAGGATTTAGCTAGGATAGCCAGTCAGGAGCTTGCTGCTACAGGGTCTGAGAGCATGGCTTTCCCTCTTATTCTGTACACTCACAAATATTTTTGGGCACAAGAATAATATGCAAAAGCAGCTTATACTTATTTGAAAGGGGGAAAAAATAGGCAAACCCCCATGCACTTACCATGTGCAGTGGAGAGCTAGTTGTAGGCAAAGTGGAGCTGAGGTGAAATCGACAAGCGGCATGTATCCCTCTTCGGAAGAATCCTCACAGAGTTAGCACAGGAGCAGCCTCCATGAGGAGGAAGACACTCATTACCCTCCAGATGCCACCAGAGCAACGCAGCCAGGAAACATATGAGTGAATAACGACGGGTGATGAAAGATGATTATATCTAAAAGATATTTGAAAAAAATAAATACTGACTGAAAAACTATCTTATAGCAGTGGAGAAGCATTGATGGATCAACCCAGCAATGGTTGCATTGATAGATCAATCAACCAAGTGGTGAGGCCTGTACTTTTATCAGTATGGCTTAATTACTGAATTATTTGGAAGAGAACCAGTGTACATGGAAGCTTGTAGGGGACAGTCAGTAAGTCTTGAGATCTTCCAAACAATTATAGCAAATTAAACAGGTGGCAATAGGTCTGCTATAAAAGATACAGGTAGCTGTAGGAATAATAAAGGTCACCAAAATATAAAGGTGGATTAGAGTCTATAAAGAAATAAAAAAGATAAAATCCCATTTAAACATACCGTTCATAAATCACAAAATATGTCATTCAAAACCAACAACAAGAGTGGCTGAAGGATAAGTGACTAGTAAAGCAATTGGACACAAAAATAAAGCTTATACACTCATTAAGATCTTCAAAATTCAGCCAGATAATCAAAAATAGTAGCACAGATTGGCAGAGGAAAGGAGGAATACAGACCTGGCCCTCCAGGGTCCACAATAATAAACTAGTTATACAGAGGACAGATATATTGAAGTAAATATCATGGGGAGAGACAGAACAGGAAACATATTCCCCCCCACTGGAAACAGAGAACGGATATCCAAATTTGCATCAGGGCCTTTAAATCAAAGCCACGACAAACAAATATTAGGTCTTGTGGGTTACAATCAGAGAGAACGCAATGGGTCACAGTATAAAAATGTGGATAAACAGAGGGCTTAGGAAGATAGTGTCCAGGAGATTCTGAGAAACAAAGAAGAATGACTTTCGAAAAACAGTATGCCTATTTAGCTATAGTTTTAAGCACTTAAGCACTGGTGATAGATGTTTAGAAGGTCAGTTATAGTGTAGAAACGAACAGGGAAGAGATACGAAGACTTTAATGAAGAGATCCGGAGATGCTAGATCGGGGGGGGAATATTATCAAGGACGGGCGATACATTATCGCTGCTTTTATCGGCAGGAAACTGCTGATAAAGCTGCGATAATGGGCTTGATAATATGCTCTATGAATTCCTATCGAAGCCCATGTTAGATGTCTTCCCATCTAACATGGGCTTCGATAGGAATTCATAGAGCATATTATCAAGCCCATTATCGCTGCTTTATCGGCAGTTTCCTGCCGATAAAAGCGGCAATAATGTATCGCCCATCCTTGATAATATGCCCCCGGGTTATTAGACTAGAGAATAAAGCAAAGTGCAACCATTTAAGATTACTAAATATTGTGCGTGGAAGGACTAGAATGGAGGGATTTAACTCACTTTGTGGTTGATTTACTGAAAAAGGCAATTTTCATACTTAGCACCCCGATAGATCATAAGTCAGAAATCTAGAAAGTGCATCAAGACCGTTTTAAAATAAATCCTAACTGAACGAAGAAACAGATCATTTTAGTAAACTTTTTATCATATACAGAAAAAGAACAAATACTAACCAACATCCTTAAGATGAAAACCTGTCTTTATCTTTTTATTATTATCAAATAAAATCCTTTTGAACTTAAAAAAAAAAAAAAAAAAAAGATGAAACCCTTAAAAGTGCAAGTTCACGTGTTTAGCATCAGGGCAGATATAGCTTGTTCAACGGAAAACAGGCAATGGGACTTGGGTAAATGTATGGATGAGCTTAAAAAAACGTGGTGCAGTATTACAATTAAAATTGCCAGCAATGCTCAGAATGATATGGAACAATAAAATTCACAACTTGATCGAACTTGGTGAGGTGGACAACCTGATTTGAGAGATATGAAATACAATTCTACATAGAAGGAAACAATGAATAGAGCATAAAACAGGGTAGATAGGCTCTGAGTGGGGTGCAAAATACGTCATAGGATCATGTCAATTGGAAGAAAGGGGAGGACACGTCAAGTGGGGTGGGGATATGGGGTGAGCCACGAGGTGAGGACCATTCGAAAGGGTAAAAAAATAGACAAGTCCTCATCTAATCCCTCAAATCAGCAAGCCTATGATGAGCAATAAAGCTAACTTTTGCACTACAGTCCAGTATAAGTACATTGAACACTTCTCATTTATAGAATATTTACAAGGTAATCGTGCACATGTGACACAAGCTTACAGACTAGTGCTTAATTTGTAAAAAAAAAGAAGTGCAGGTGCTAAAAATGTTGCCAAGGAGGCCACAGCTCGGTTTTTCCTCCGATGAGCCCCACTTTCAACTCTCTTACTGCATCAGTCTCTATCTTCTAACCTTGATCTGTTGTCTGTCCCCTAAGTATTTGCTCTAAGAGTCTATCCTCTCACCTCTCTAATTGTTTTCTATCATCCTTGTCACACCTGGTATGTTACCTTATTCCCTGTATTTCTGATTTGCCCTCTATTCATTCTAGCCCTACCCTTTTTCCTCTTCACTTTTATCCATGCTCTGCTCTCTCTCCCCTCGATCTTGGCTCTGTACTATCACTCTTCTAGCAGTGATTAGCTGTGTCTCCTTTTTATCGTTTGTCTGCTTTTTTCCTCTGTCCTGTCCTCTATATCCTTTCATTATATCTTCTCTCTTCTTAATGCTCTCTTCTTCACATCATGGCTGCTTTCTCTTTGTATCTGATTTGCTCTCCTTTTCTTCTACTTAGCTATGTCTTATCTCTCTCCTCCTGCTGTTTCTTTCTCCTCTTTACTCCTGCTCTCTCTCTCACCTATAACACTGCTGCTGCCTGTGACCCCTGTCATCAGCCTGTACATGTCCCTGCTATTTTGAACTCTGCGTTTTCCTGTTGTCATTCCTAAAGAAGTGGAAGATGGCGTGTTTTACTTTCTTACAGACACCGAGTGCAAAAACAAAATGTACACTATATGAAAATGCTTTTTTTGCATATATTAATCAGTGTGGTATGACTGGGTTTATTGCGGAACAGACGGCTGCTAGAGCACAGCAGGAGATGTCACTGCTAGTGCTGCCTGTAATTAGTAGGTCCAGGGATGGCGACGGCATCGGCATCCACTGCTCAGGTTGCTGTGACCCTGCCTGCTACAGCACAGGCATTGTCCCCAGCCGTAATGCTGCCAATGCCGGTAAGTATGGCTGCGGTGCCTACTGGACACACGCACGCTCAGCAATTACTATGCTGTGGTGCAGCGCACATATTCTACAGGTGACGCCATGGCGCACAAACGTTGTGTTGGTCTACACCCGCATCAAGAATGTTGAAGATATCAGCAATGCAGGGCTGCAGGACATGCTACTCTGGCTATGCAGCAAGTGGAAAGTCCACACTTACTTTAGTTTATTCTTCCTCAAGAGACCTCACTCCCAAGTTCCAAATGTGCTCTCGCAGCTTCCTTGCTTCAGCTCCATCATGAGCCAGCCCCCAGCTACAATTATTCAATGGGAGGCTTAGGCTCAGGCAGTGGTAGTGTGCAGCAGACTCAGGGAATAGATTGCAAGCCACAGTGTGTCGATAACTTCTTGGATTTGTGATCGGTGTGATGACATCATCGCTAACGTGGTGATACACAATCCTGCCTGCCTGGACAGGCGTATGCTGGCCTGTCTATGAACATTTACCAGCCAGTCACCATGCAATGTATGTTATTCTTTTTAATTTTAATTTGAACAATTACCATTGAGACCACCACCTGCAGGGTCAGAAATTGTAGCCCCGGCCCTGTGAAAAGAGGTGCCGGAGCTGAGCACCTGAAAGCACCTGCTCAAATTAAGCACTGTTACAGACACTCACTTTCTCAGAAATTAATAGAGATGACATATAAAATTCCAGAAATGGTTTCAGCAAATTATTTGCATAGATAAATCATGTTGTACAAAGAAAGTGCCTATTCTGGTCAGATTATATTCAGGGGTGGAGATACTTAAGTATGAAGCAGATGGTGCAGGGTGGTAGATCACTGCAAAATTGAATGTTCACCAGAGTGAATGTATGTGTGAGGGTATTTATGATCCGAATATTAACGACCCAGAACCTTTAAGAAATCTAGTGTTTAATATACCTGAGCATAATTATATCATTATAGTAGTTAGTATAGTAGTACTGTTGGATAACAAACTGGATATATCATCACAACAACCAAATATAGACTCCCCTAAAACATATGCATATCTTAGATCACTTGTAAAAGAAAATGGACTGTGTGATGTTTGGTGATTGAAAGCCAGCCCTTTCAAAGACTATACATTTCATTATAAAATTATGAACAATTACTCTAGGCTAGATTACATTTTAATTGATTATGATTCTCTTGCAGAGGGAGGAAATACAAGACTTACAAAAAGAGATGAACGAATACAGGATTGGCACCCATTAACATGGCATGGGCTTGTGAATAAAGACAGATATAGATTAACACCAACTTTACAAAACTTCCAAAGGGACCTCAAAGGAAAGGAAATAAAGTGGAAAATATGGGAAACTGGTAGATGGGGCAATTTGATTATGGAGAGAGGTGTGGCAAGCTACAGGCCTCAAAAGCCAAATTAGAGCAAAGTAGAACTAACATAAAAGAAAAGTAGAAGAAGGTGCAATACAGACTAATACCCAGATTGAAAATATATTCCATCACTTTTTCCAGAAACTATATACAGAAGTAATACATCTAATGTAGATGAAGGGAATAGGTAGTTAAAAAAGGAACATCTTCCTAGATTCAGTGCTAAGTCATGAGATAGAAGAAAAACAACTAAGTAGATCAATACAAGAAATTAAGATGGGCAGGCTTCAGGACCTAACGGTATGCCAAATGAGGGTTACTTGGAATTAAGTAAAGAAATGTATGCTAATATGGAAAATATTATTCAATTTCATTTTAATAAATTAAGCTCAATTGCCTGCTTTATGATATGATACTACTATTATTGTGATCCTGAAACAAAATACATCTCCAAACTATTGTGAATCAAACCGCACGAGGTTCCTTGTTAAATAGTGATTATAGCGTGATCTCCAGTTTTATAGTGCGTAAACTAAGTAAGGTAACACATAACCTTATAGGCTCTACTGATTTAGCAGTATCCCATGGCTCACCATTAACCATTCTCACATTAGACGTTACAAAAGTATTCGAAAGAGTTAATTAAAAATATTTAATGGGTGTGTTATCCCACTACCGGCTAGGGGAGGCATTCTACAGAACAATACAGTTGATATATAGTTTCCCCAAAGAAAAACGCTAGTAAATGAGAGATTGACCACACAAATTAGATTGTTATGAGTAACTTGACAAGGCTGCCCACTTTCACCTTTACTGCTCGTTCACTTTATTGAGACATTAGCCCAACATTTCCAAACAGAACTTTAATGTTATGTTAATAAAAGATTGAAAATAAAATAGTCTTGTATGCAGATGATCTGATCAGCAGACACAGAAAAGTCTTTGCCACACTTAGAACAAGCAATAAATACCTTTGATTAGTTATCAGGCGATCAGGAGAATAGCTCCAAGATGGAAATCATGACATGGAAGTAAGCTTGGAACACAAGAACTTAGAGAATAGGATATCTAGAAATACAAGCTGTATATAATCTGGAAACGAGGCAGAAATAAATCTGAGTATAACTATCACAGAGGTAGGAATGCTGAGGATGAAATGGTGTAATTTTCCATTAACACTGGATAGAAGAGAACGTTTGGTTAAGATGTCTATTCTACTTGAGTTCACCTTTTTATTTGAATACTTGAGTTCACCTTTTTATTTGAATACTTCCCATTGAGCTTGATTAAGAAATCAGTAGCTATATTACAAGCAAAAATGAGTATTTTTATATGGACCTCCAAGGTAATCAGAATCTCGTGAATAAATTAAGAAGTAGATTAGTCATAGGAGGTTCAACTGTATCAGATTTCCAAGTGTACTGCTGGGCCTTTCCATTATAGAACTGCAGACTGTTAATGTCTAACCCTGATCAGTCAACAATTGGATGTCTCTCTCAGGCAATGATTAAAGATCTCTTGGGAGACTTCTTAGGAGGACATTTCTGAATAAGTTTGGGGCACGAAAAATGTTCAAGAAGGTAGGATTAAAGGTACTTCGAGCAGCAGCTAGATCATGGTATGATACTAGGACTTTAGAAAGCATCCCGCATTTTAGTGAGCTAGCTCCAATATAGGATTCTCCAGGCACACCAGAATGCATTAGTATTAGGTTAAGCTGTCCTCTTATACAAGCAGGAATTAATGAATGTGTTCAATTGATGGAAGGAGACAAACTGGATGCTTGGGATAGCTTCAAAGAGAAGGCACAAGACACTTTATCAAGACACAAATGTTATCAACAGACAAAGTGGAGTGAATCACAAGATTGGAGCCAGAAAGAGACATCTCAACTGGAATTAGAGTTACACAACTTTTCACCTAGAAAAAGGAAGTCTTTACATTGCCATGGAATCTACTGATGATAGCAGATAAGAAGCTGAAGCCACCATACTGTATCTAGAAAAGATATTTGCCTACGAGGAATCTTAGATAAAATTATGGCAAGTATCTTTAAGCACTCTTTACGATACTGTAAAAGTTGGTGCTTTCAGGAGGAACCATTTTTTCACACTTCATGATATATTGGACTCCTTTGAAGTTGGCAAAAATCTGGTAACAAGAAAAAAGCTGCTGCGAATCTGGATCTCTCGAAACAGACTACTTTGTTAACTGTCTGAAGGTGCAAACTTTCTGGCAAGATGTGGATGTGACAATAGCTGCAATTCTCACAGGAACATAGAGGTAAGCGGCTCTCTCATTGTTTTTGAGATGTTGGAGGAAACAGACGTTAGCAATCTATTATCACAGACCAAAGTACACTACTCTTCTATTTGAAACTACTATCTAGGAAAGAGGCGAGTACAAAATAGATTCAGATAGTGGACCCAGGCTTATGAAGAATATCTCAACTCTGTGAGGCACATGTACACTTTAGAAATGCAATGTTAAAAATCTGAGAAGGTACCCTTTGGCAACTGTTTCAGACTTGCATGGCCAGCTCAAAGAAGCTGTGATAAGACGACAAATGATTCACTTGATTTGACCTTGGGAAAACATGGGCGGTGCGGTTAATGTTAAAAGTAACCAAGCAATTTTAATCAGTTAGGTGGCTGGTTGTAAGGGGCATATGTGGAGATGCCAAGAAGAGAGCCTATTATTCTGAGGTGAGAACTTCAAAAGAAAAAAAGACCTGGTATAAAGTGGCCATTTCTAGATATTTCAACCAATTGATAAAAGGGAGATTTAATTTGGAGATTTAGTTTCCTGGAGCGTTATTACAGCATCTGGCAGATATTTACCTATGTGCACCATAAATACACCAACTGCTGAAGCTCTGTAAAGTGAAAAGAAGATACTCCACACTGTGCCAGAAGCTCTCTTTTTCCAAACAATAGAAACAAATAGAAAGGCACTAATATGTGCTGATGTAAATGCACACACTGCCTGCTACAGAAAATTCACCCCATCAGATTGAGATAAGCCCATGCCACAAAATAGCACCCTCTTCCCAGCCCCTGGTATTTAAATACCAAACAGCGGTAGAAGCATACAATAAACAGTGATGCGAAGAAAGTAGCATTCTTGTGCAAACCATTGTACTGCAGGACCAAAAGCGACTAATTTGACAGGCACTTGGCAGCAGCATGATTGATTGCTTACAACCACATTTGAATAAAGAAGAAGTTGGAAACACTATAGTTTCATTTTATATGAACATTTTTAAATGAGAGGTATTCCTTAAATGTTATTCCTGTTCTTTATCTGCATGAAGCTGAAGGAACAAAGGCCTCCTGTAATGTGAATCATCGAGGAGTGCTGGGGGGTGGGGAGGGATGGGGGTTAGAGACAGGAGGGGGCTGACAGCTGAATAACAAAGAAACACTTTCTTTGCCTAATTGTCAGGGCATAGGTTTTCTGAAAGACTTGTAAATGTGTTAAATAGGGTTATTAGAAAAGATAAAGGTTGCAATTGAAAACCACCTCTCTATTTCAGTATTAGTATCATACATTTTTCTCTGTAACATTTAAAAAAGTAGACTATGTGGTTTGCTCCATGAATTCAGCCTTTTAAAGTATATCAGCCTAGTTGATATCCACTCCTGGATTAGCTTACATTTCTTTTATTTCTTTTAACATTTCTATTTTCATTCTGTTATTTTCCCACCATGATCACTCATATCTCTAGTAATACAAATATAACATAATGGTGCATAGCTATTGCTTACGGCACCAATTTTCACTCTTGCCTTTTGGTATCCTTTTAATCATTCAGTCGCAATCAAAGCCAACAGATCGGCTACCCTCCGCAACAGAATTGTGGTTGCCAGCAACCTAGTGCCAGTACCCCTGTCCGCCCCTTCGCACGACACTCCCTCCTACCCCCTCTGTCTGGCCTCCTATTTAATTGCCAGTCAGCAGTTAAGCATGCCGCCGATATCGCAGACCTCATACTGAGCCAAAACTTTGACTTAGCAATCCTGACCGAATCATGGCTCAATCAATCCTCATATCCATGCCTGGACCTCCTAGTCCCTCCCAACTACAACATTGCAAGGTTGGACTGGCAATCTAGCAAAAAAGGAGGAGGCTTTGCCTGCATTCACCGCTCTAACCTCCTCCTCACGGAACTACTTGCCGATACCACAGACTCCTGTGAATATCTCGCACTTTCTATATGCAGCAACACCAACCAACTGTGCAATATGCACATCTTTTACCACCACCCCAGGCACAAATGACGCCTTCACCGACCACCTCATGGAAATCATCACAGCCAAGGTTTCCTCCAACTCTAAAGACATTTTCCTCGATGATTTCAACCTGCACTGGAACGTCCCCAAGGAGCCTCATGTCATAGCCATCAAGAATTTCCTGGCCGACCAAGCCCTAACCCAAGCGTGCTCTCTCCCTAAGGCGCCACCCTAGACTGGATCATCGCTAAGGAATCTACAGTCAAGCTTGTCGCTATAGAACCTTGTGACTGGTCGGACCACCACGCTATCACTTTCCTATTACCTGCCAGCCACAAGACTAGATGCAACAAGAACACAGTGTCCTGTAAGGTGGGAGTCGATAGACAATTATAAACAGCATGCACATAGCATTACTTGAGCAGGAAAGGAGAATACTCGTTTTTTAAGGCAAAAGATAGTTATTCATCTTTATATAGTTACATTAGTTCCAAGGTCAGACGTATACAGTTAAGAACAGCACTGCATAAATTGAATTAATGACAACCGCATGACACTTGGTGCAAACAACGTGTACAAAAGTGCAAGTGGCGACGCAAGTGAAAAGTGAGCAGCGTTGGCGGCGCACTGTGCATAAGGTGCAAACTATTTACAGTGAGTGGCTTAATGGCGCATGTGACATTGTGATATCACAGCAGGCACGATTAATTTATTTGATTTAAATGTAGAGCCACAAATGTAGAGCCACAGGGGAGAAGTGCGCCTATTGATCAGGCTTTTGGGTCGACGGCGTTTCGATCCGGGTTAGTTCGGATCATCATCAGGACTGGTTGTCTGGATGAAGGAGTGCTGGGAGGATCCTGGGTAAGTAGAATCCTTATAAGCAACAGTCTTGGGAGATGTCACGGTGACTTATGGAGCCCCAGAGTGGATCGTCTGTAGGCTGTGCGAAGGAGCTAGCTGGTTGACTCAGTGCTCTCGCCGGCTTTTGGAATCGGCCGTGCTTCACGTGCGCTGAGTTAATCGACGTCCGTGGCGTTCATAAATCAGGAAGCAATTGCTTCCTGATTTATGAACGCCACGGACTTCGATTAACTCAGCGCACGTGAAGCACGGCCGATTCCAAAAGCTCCTTTGCACAGCCTACAGACGATCCACTCTGGGGCTCCATAAGTCACCCAAAACTGTTGCTTATAAGGATTCTACTTACCCAGGATCCTCCCAGCACTCCTTCATCCAGACAACCAGTCCTGATGATGATCCGAACTAACCCGATCGAAACGCCGTCGACCCAACAGCCTGATCAATAGGCGCACTTCTCCCCTGTGGCTCTACATTTAAATCAAATAAATTAATCGTGCCTGCTGTGATATCACAATGTCACATGCGCCGTTAAGCCACTCACTGTAAATAGTTTGCACCTTATGCAGAGTGCGCCGCCAACGCTGCTCACTTTTCACTTATGTCGCCACTTGCACTTTTGTACATGTTGTTTGCACCAAGTTTCATGCGGTTGTCATTAATGCAATTTATGCAGTGCTGTTCTTAACTGTATACGTCTGACCTTGGAACTAATGTAACTATATAAAGATGAATAACTATATTTTGCCTTAAAAAACGAGTATTCTCCTTCTTTCCTGCTCAAGTAATGCTATGTGCATGCTGTTTATAATTGTCTACCGACTCCCACCTTTCAGGACACTGTGTTCTCGTTGCATCTTACCTACCCAGTCCTGAACGGGTCTACGGGTTACACTCCTGTTAATTATACAAGCCACAAGACTAGGGCACCGCAACAGGTGATCCCTAAACGCGGGGTTAGAGACACCAAGAACCTTGATCCCAGAGAATTGGCAGATCGTTGCAAGTCTGACCCCCCTTAATATCACAACAGCCGGTGACCTCAACGATCATTAATCTGCGACCATAACTAACATTCTTGATGACCTTTCCCCGCTAAAACTAAAAAGAACCCAAATCAAAGACAGAAACCTCTGGTTCAATGGGTCCCTCAACAGTGAGAGGAAATCCCTCCAGCAGTCAGAAAGAATCTGGAGACAGCACCCCTCAGCCGCACATTTAAAACTTCTCCGCCAGGCCAGAAATGCTTACAACAGGAACATCCTTAACTCAAAAAAATAATTCTTCAGGTCTGAACTGGGAAACACCAAGAACAGACCCCGCAAACTCTTCAAATTGGTCAAACACCAATCCAAGAAACTAGCCAAAACAGCAAAAGAACCCCCCAAGTCACTAATATCATCTGAGTAATTCTCCTAATTTTTCTCTGACAAAATCACAGCCTTAGATAATGAGCTGAGATCCTCTACCTACTCTCAACCCCTTCCAGATCTGCCTCCTCCCTCTGAGCCGCCTTCACAGGCATCTCCCATAAACCAAGCATACTGGACCAACTTCAAAATCTATGATGAACACTCCATCTCAAAAATCCTATCCACCTTAAAACCGAACAACCACTTTAATGACCCACTCCCCTCTAACTGCCTAGCAGCCACCACCCAGTCCATCATCCCTAGCTGGACTGCAATAATTAACACCTCCCTGCTGCAAGGATCGATACCCGACTCTCTGAAAGCTGGCCAAGTCCTTCCCATCCTAAAAAAATCGATGCTTGACCCTGCCTCCCCTGACAACTTTAGACCTATTTTTAACATCCCACTCTTAGCTAAATATCTGGAGAAGTGTGTGCAACAACAGCTGAGCCAACACATCACCAACTTTCACCTACTAGATGACTTCCAATCCATTTTCAGGCCTGGGCACAGCACGGAAACTACCATTCTCCACATCGTGGATGATGTCCTCCAAGCCCTTGACCAAGGCAAAACCTGTCTCCTAATCCTCCTAGATCTATCCTTGGCCTTCGACACGGTCAACCATGAAAAACTACTTGAACGCCTCAAACTCAGGATGGGAACGGATGGCTCTGTTCTTGATTGGTTTAGGTCCTTCCTCCATAACCGGTCTCAGAGATTCCTAATTAATGGTAACCTGCCTGCTCCCTCTCCGGTCACGGTTGGAGTCCCACAAGGTTCAACCCTGTCTCCCACCCTCTTCAACCTTTACCTCGGACTGCTTGCCGAAGTACTGCACACTGCAAATATCTCCTACCATATGTACGCTGACAACACCCAGATCTACATCAAAATCTCCTCCCTCGAGGAGATTCTTTCCCTGAATGAAGCCTTGAAACTGACTGTCCAATGGCTTTCATCCAACCACCTCAAACTGAACGCAAAGAGGACAGAATTTCTACTAATTTCCCCACCCAAAACCAACCCTGAGCTTCAGGTATAGATTAAGGCCATCTCAGCTTTAAAATGCCTTCCGACCTTCATGGACTCGGCCAAATCGGTTGGAATAACTTTGGACTGTAACCTGAGCATGCGGGACCACATCAATTTGATGGCCAAATCAGCCAGATTCCACTGAGCTGCCTAAGGAAAATGAAACCCTTCCTTTACACTCCTGACCTAAAAATGGCAGTCCAGTCATTAGTCATCTCTAGACTCAAATATGCCTGCTCTGCCCTCTCATGTCTACCCAAGATCTCCCTGGCACCTTTAAAAGTCTGCCTCAACGCGGCCGCCAGACTACTAACAGGCTCAAGGAAATTCAACCATATCTCACCACATCTGAAAGCTCTGAACTGGCTTCCTCTACAGGCCAGAATCCAACTCAAATTGGCATGTATCATGCACAAGGCATTATACTGAAACTCTCCTGCATAACTTCACCCAGAAGCTCGTGATATCCGGAGGAACCAGAAACTCCCGAACCACTAGAGACCCCTTGCTTCAACCTGTACGTTTTTGGAAAAAGAAAATGGACAATCTGGCCTTCACTGGGGCCGCACCGAGAATATGGAACTCACTCCTGGCCGCCAATAGAAGAATCCCTTCTCTGGCTTGCTTCAAAAAGGATGCCAAAACCTTCCTAATGGGAAAATTCCTTGCTTCATTTTTGCCTTCTATTCTTCCATAGACCTTGCTCTACTTCCGTCTAAGGCATTCCCCTGGAGCACCCTGACACTAGCCACCCAGAACTTCCGGGCTTCCCTCCATGGACCCAGGGACCTTAGTTTCTCGTAAAATGTAAACGTAACTGCTTGTCCTTTTATCCCTTATGTATCTAGCCCCCCGCCAATTCTGATGTTTGTTTCTGCTGATTCCTGTGAAGCGCTCTGATATCCTAACAGGTCAAGTTTGCACTCTATAAAAACTCAAAATAAATACAATTCAACAGCAGCTCTGCCAGGTGTATGGCACAATTTGGTTAGTGGCCCTTCTCTGATTAACCTTATTGTGGTGTACAGGCATACCACATCCCAATCCCCTTGTGTCTGAGTTGGTTAGTCTTTATTGAATACTAGCAGCCCGTCCCGACATTGTCCGGGTATGAAATAGAATGTGTGTAATGTGTGTATTTGGCAAGAGGCAGTTTATTTTAAAACCTTGCGGTAGACAAATTTTTTTGTTTTATTAGAATCGGGACGGAGAAGGCCCAGCTGCAGCCCTGGTTGATGTTAGCAGGCGTGTGTAATTGGTGTAGTGATCTGCCGCCTGAGCCCGGCTACAGCCCTGGTTGATGTTAGCAGGCGCATGTAATGTCGTTGAATGAGAGAGTTATCAGCCGCGGGTAAATCCGTTTAATGAGGGAGTTGAGTGACAGCGAGTAGGAGAGACTGCAGTAATTCTCCCCGCAGACACGCTCATTTGCGTGTTCCCCGGCTTGAGGCCCAGATGCAGGCCTGTTTGATGTTAGCAGGCGCGTGTTCCCCTGCTTGAGGCCCAGCGGCAGCCCTGGTTGATGTTATCAGGTGTGTCTAATTAGTGTACTGATCCGCCGCCTGAGCCCGGCTAGAACCCTGGTTGATGGTAGCAGGCGCGTGTAATTTCGCTGAATGAGAGAGTTCAGTAACAGCGCGCAGGAGAGGCTGCAGTAACGTTACTTACCACGCCTCCAGCTGAACGCATTTGTCGTGCCCCCAGCACACGGCCACATCAGACGATCTTCTGATTAATGTACGATCCACATGTCATGAAGGGCGGAACGTAGCACACGGCTCCAGCGTTTCTCACGCCCCGAGCGTGCCCCTTGAAGCAGCGCAATTGCGTTCACATGGCATGAAGGCCAGGCACACGCCCCCAGCGTTTCTCACGCCCCAGCGTGTCATGCCCCCAGCGTGACCCTCGATGGTGCGCAGCAATGTAATTGGCGCTTGTATGTACGACTCACATGATATGAAGGGCGGACACATGCCCCCAGCGCTTCTCACGCCCCAGCATGTCACGCCCCCAGCGTGACCCTTGATGCTGCGCAGCAACATAATTGGCACTTGTATGTACGACTCACATGACATGAAGGGCGGACACATGCCCCCAGCGTTTATCACACCCCCAGCATTTGCCACGCCCCCATCACACACCCACAGCCCACTATATGATGGCCGTACCACACGCCCCCAGCATTAGTCATGCCCCCAGCCCACGCCAACAGCACAACGCAGACACGCCCACAAGGGACTACTTTGCTGGCACGGTTCTTTTACCTTTTTAGTGAATATGGTGGCTGTCTGCATAGCCTATGTCCTTCTGCTGCAACTGCCCTTTCCAACACTGTATTGGGTGTTGTGATTGGTGCTGTGGTTAATGAGATTACCCGCTTCAAAGGTTTGGGCTCTCTCTTTTTAATATTAGTATGGATATATATTTGTGTGTCTATCTGTCACATACCCTCACCCATCACAGTACCATGCACTGTGGCCCATATTACAATAACTGCACCTCGATGGTCATCATGCAAAACATGAAAACACTTCCCAAACAGTCTAAAAAACAAAAGCAACACCCTTCCAACTGCACATCATACATGGTGTTGGGTCCCATCTGCGGGGGTAAGCACTCCAACCCCCCACATAGGGGTAGTAAGCGCTATTCAAATGTTTCAATACAATACAATCCTATACATAAATCACAGCTCCCAGATCTTTGTAGTATAGCTATACGGTATGGTCCTGCTTTTTTGGGTAAATATTTTTATATTAAATACAATAAAAATAAAAACACATAATTAGCCACTATAATGGATATAAATATATACTACTCTATGTATAAACCCCATAAGCAAATTGTGCATCCTTGGAGCGCTCACCTGTATATTTTAGTCTTTCGCAAGCTATGTCCAAAAACATGATTATGTTCCCAGTTTAGTAATTCGTTTGCAAATATAAACATGCTCTTGTGGCTTCCTTTGCTGTTCGAGGTGAAAGAGCCCTAAGGGTTGGTAACAACTTTACTTCTCGTATAACTCATGCCTGGATATAAGAATAAAATGTGCCTCATGTTTCCTCGAAGTTATTACAGAGCTGCAGGAAGGACGTGAATGAGTAATGTTCCAAGAGCCCTCAAACTGCTACAGGGGGATATAAAGGGGAAAAACCCCTTTGTTTTGGAAATTGCCTTTTTTGCAGTGTTATATCCAAGCTTTTTGCTTCTTCCTGTTATTTTTTCCTGACCTGTTCCTGTTGGCTATATGTCTCTGGGCACTATACCACTGCTGATCAGAGATAAAGTGCATATGCTCTCTGTGTAAATTGTTATTGTGATTGGTTATCCATGATTGGTGTATTTGTTTTACCAGTAGGTCACTAGTAGAGTGCACTGATTGTGCCCGGGCTGGTAAATCAAATGCTACTAGTGGGCTTGCAGCACTGATTGCGCCACCAACATGAGTATCCCAGAAAAGGTCCTCAGGCCTGCCACCGCTGTGCCTGTGCGCAGTTTGTTAACTGCCATGTCGACTTGGCAAGTGCACCCACTTGCCAGGCGCTAACCTTCCCTTTTCTTACATATAGGGCACCCGTATGGTAGGCCCAAGGTACCCCTCTGGGCAGGGTGAGAGAATGTTAAAGGTAGGACATGTACTGGTCAGTATAACATGTCCTGATAGCGAAATACTGCAATTTTGTTTTACACTATTCAAAGGCTATCTTGCCCCCTAAGACAGAATGAGGAATGTTTTGTACCATTTTACAAGCATATATTCCCATAGAGATAAGATTAAAAAAAATGGAGTTAAGTATCCCTGAACTCAGAATTTAAAGTAAAGTAAAGATGTTTTTCAAATTGTGTGTTTGAAAATACCACTTTTTAGAAAGTGGCTATTTTCTTGTTTAACCATCCTCTGTGCCTCGGCCTCGTTGTGGATTGACTGTCTGGCTTTGGAGTGAGAGGGGCTGGAGAGGTGCAGTAGCTCCAGGAGTCTGGCGTGTCAGCGCTAGGCTGAATAGGCCTGATCTGCAGGTGGAATGGTGGGAGGAGTAGCACCTCTACCTGTATAGGGCTGTGCCTGCCTTCCACAATGCTGGGTCCGCCCCCCTGTGGTGTGTCTGGAGCTAAGGCTCACACTGACAATGGATGTTGTTGTGCACTTGCAGAGTGCCCCCCAGAACTGGTTTGAACTGGGCTCAGAGATCCTTGCACAAAGAGAAGAAAGACATTTTGGGGTATAAGTATCAGACCCAAAACCCCAGACTTTAGATCATTCCTGGAATTCAAGAGGTACCTTTGCCAAGGAGAAGAGTTGGGGAGACTGAGGAGAAGTACTGCCCTTGCTGTGTGTCTGGGGTTGGCCTGCAGTTGCTGTTTCTGCCAAGGAAAGGAGAAGTACCTTGCTGTGTGCTGTGTCCCCTGCTTGAAGGATATCTACAAGGGACTGAAGTGTACCGGCCTCCTGTTCTGAAGTCTCAGGGACACAAAAGACTTTCTGTTAATCTGCTGGTGCTGCTGGACTCTGCAATCTGTGAGTGAGTCCTACCCTTCCCTGAAGTTCCTCCTTCCAGTTACAGGACCTCAGAGGCAGGGTTTGCAGCTAATCTCTACAAGAACCAGCGCGAAGCATCGCAGAGCTGTGCAAAGTCTCCTGGAACTGGCGCGGGACGGCGCGAAGCCTAGCAGAGTCTCGCCGGGCAACATAAAGTCTCACCGTGCAGCCCCCAGCACCGACACTGGATGGCGCAAAGTCACACATCTCCTCCGGTGTGTCACGCATCACACCTGTGCCCCAAGCTTTCCATGCATCACCCGCAGACCAGAACCGTCTTGGATTTCGATGCCTCACTTCCCCCTACAGTCTGGATTTGGCGCATCACTTCTCTTGTGTGCAGCAGAAATGTCGCCTCGCCTCCCCAAGGACTCAGTAACTGATGCATCGTTGTGTTTTCCAATGCTTCCTTTCTTTGAGGCTGTTTGGCCTTCTGAATTTTGGCGCCTCTTCAGGTCCTTTTAAAAGTCACGCTTCCATAGTTTTTTATGGTACAAAATCTTGAAACTTTTTGAAAGTCATATTTGTGTATCTGTGTATGTTGTATTTTTGTCGTTTTTGGTCTTGTTTAGTGTAGATAAAGACACTTAATTTTTCTAAAGTGGTGTGGTGTCCATTTGTGGTGTTTTCACTGTGTTACTGTGAGTGTTGGTACAAACACTTTACACATTGCCTTTGGGATAAGCTTGTCCTAGCTACCGGGGGGGGGGTGGGGGGTGAGAAGGGGTTATCTAAAGAGTGTATCCCCCTTACCCTGACTAGAAGCATAGGTCCCTATTTGGACAAAGGTACCTACCTCTGCCAACTAGAGACCCCCATTTCTAACACTTGGATTTTATATTGAAATACAGCATCCTGATTTAATTCAATGTAGTGCTTCCTAGGTGAAAGGTATGATTCCAGAAGGTATTTTGCAGACTTGTATCTCGTCACATTCATTATATCTCTCTCATATGAAGAAACTCTTGTAAACCTTTTCTGTTAACATGTTTGCGATTCGATTTTTCTGTTTTCAATAAATCTTAAATAGATGGTAAGTGTCTTTTAGTAAGGTAGCAATGTCTTTCCCCGAGAAAGGGGAGGTAGTAGAAGGGCTCTGTGTGTTACCTCTTGATAAATCAAGCCCCTCATTGAGTCAAGGCTTGAGTAAGCGCATTCACAAAAATAATAATTTTTTGGGTTAAGTAGGCTAGATTAATAGATGAAAGATTTAACTTGAGGCGAATCATAATAGTACGATACATCTTTTGTCAAATTTGTTCATTTTTGAGTCTCGACAGAATTTCTCTAAGTGGATTTGAGACACTTAATGACATTGGTGCTCTCTGATCATCGTGGGTGATTAAGAAGGTGTTTCAAAAACCTTATATAAAGCTTCTTCAAACAAAGATTACACTGATGGAGTGTTGAGATCCAGAGATACTGGGAATGGTAGACCTTTGATATCAATTTGATGTTGATAGAAGGTCAAAGACTATCTTTACTATTGATCCCCAGCTGGCAGTCCATTTTGATCTTCAGCATGAATTTTTTTTAATCTACGGAGTTCCGTAATCAGTCTCAGATTCTTGTCCAGTGATTTTAACTTCTCTGTCAATGTATTGCTCTGAATTCTTTTCTTGTTAACTGATGTTAACTCATCCCCAAGGAGGAGAAAATCTTAAAACAAGGGAGAAAAAATCTGTAAGGTAATCAACTGGGGATTAAGGCCAATTTCCATTCTTATGGCAATCTCATAGTTACTAGAGATGCCAAAATTTGAGTAGTGAATCAGTTTAAATAGTGGCTGCTGCTTTGGCTGTGAAGAAGATTCGATTGGCCTGTTGATATTTTGGGAAAGAGACATTAAGACTGCAAAAACCAGTTTCCCGTAGAAAGTTTCAATGAATTGAAGGGAGGTCTTCAAAGATTCAAGAGGTTCTTGACCATTCTTGCCAACTGTGCTATTATAAATCAAAATCCTTTTGCTGAGTTGGATGTCTGTTAGCCCCTTGCCAAGTGTAATGGGCTCACTGAAAGGCACAAAGGCATTTCTGTGTAACAGCTGATGATCCCTGTAACCCTAGGTGCACAATATGCTAACTAGGAGAGAAAACCATCTGCAACTTGATGTAATAAATCTATCATTGGGGCTGGTGATTCTTTAGGATCACAGTTTGTTTTTGTGGGTAGTACCAGGATTTAGTTTGTGGTTGGTACTCTGAGGGCCGATTATTAGTGGGTCGATCATTGCAGGTTGAGCTGTTATGCATTCCTGAAGCGGGACCAAAGCTGATTATAGGACAGGCAAAACATTCCTTTCAACTACTTGACTACAAGTTAAAATATTATTAGAATCAGTGATCTGACCGCCCATACTCCCTTATCTTTGCTATATTTTTGTTTAATGTTTTAAAAGCATTTTCAGCGGTTTGCTGATGTGAGTTTCAAAGTGTGTGGGATCAGATGGAAGCCCTATGGCACAAGCACTGTCATCATTGCTTGACTGCAGAATTGTCTCTGATGTTGCTGTTATTGTTGCATAGTCAGTGCTTGCCGTGCCATTTCAGAAGAGGCTCAGAACTTGGTGCCCTGTGTGGGTTAGCACCCAACGAGATTAGGGCACTGGACTCACCAATATCCTTTTGAGGATAGAGCAATGTGTCTAGAAATGATTGGGCCAGTGTCAAGATGTTAGATGAAACCTCAGCTTTTGTGTTGGATCACATTTTCAATGAGGGTAACTGTGAAAGGTTGACTATGTCGTCTGTTTTTGACATATTGGAGGTGTTTTTGACATATTCGAGGTGTTTTCAGAGGTGGCACTGAGTTTCTCATTATTACTTGCTAAAAGTTTATTGGAGTTGTTCGGCATAACTAATTTAGACGGGACAGGTTTCAATAGAGTGATCTGTTCCCCAAAGAGGATTGATTGGGCCTCCAAGGATTAGCCATTTTTGTAAGAGTTAAACTTATTGCACTCATTGTTGAAAGCACAGGATATACTGGAGGAGCTGATTCATCTCTTGTAATGGATGAACATGGGTTAATTGTCTCATCAATCATGAGGGAGTGATTTGAGAGATTTAGAATGATATCATCCAAATATATCAAGGGGTCGGAGATGTGCAGTGAACATACAAGCTGGTCCTCTTCCGCTTCAACATGTTCTTTGAATGCGCAAGTGGCTACTGGCATTGGCCATGTGAGAGGTCCATACAGATACGAAGAGATGCCTCGTCCGGTGCCATGTCCGGTTCCTCCATGTTGTAAATGGAATTGCTTTCACTTTTGGAACCAGAAAGATTATAGATGGGTGGTTACCACATGAAGTGGAAGTATCCCTGCTGTTTGGTTTGTGGTTTCCACTGGGAGTGTCACTGGATTAGTGATGGGTAAGTGGGTGGTACCATCCTTAAAAGAGGAAATATTGGGGTTTTGCTTCAGAACTGACTGACATGCTTTAATAGTTTTTGGGTCGGCCCGTTGAGTTGTGAAGGGTGATGTCGGGTGAAGACATGCCAACTGGGCACATGCACTCTTCAGCCGCTTCCATGAGCTCCAATGACAGCATGCAAAACTCTGGCAACACAACCGGTGGAAGAGCAAGTTGTGTATCAATAAAAGTGCATTGGATGTGATAAATCATCACTGATAATAACTTGGGAATTCTACGTATAGGAAGGATGGTAGCACAAGATGACCTCAGGTTACATTTCCAAGCCCCTATCGCCACAGGAACGTCACTTTTTTCAACATTTCTGTGGTGATACGGGATTCACCTTATTTACCAGCAGTGTTAAGCCACTTAATGTGGCTTAAAGCTGCCTCATGAATGTACCATTTTAGGCTATACTTAGCGTGCAAGAGGTGGGAAATGTGTCCCTTCTTGCATATAAACAATCATTTTGAAAATGACGAGTTGCGACTTCTCTGTGTGCTTAACAAAGCAACACACATAGAAGTTACAAATCGCCATTTAAGATTATTTATGTGCAGAAAGGGACACCTTCCTACACATAAATAACCATTCCCCCCAATACAGGCACACTTGCACTATGGTGCAAGGGTGCCTGCGTTGGTGCTAGGCAGCTTTAATTAGCGACAGTGAGGGTGAAAAGCTGGGCTGCACTGTATTGATGTAAATACGGTGCAGCCCTGAGTTTCAAAATTGGCGGAGTGCAGTGTTAAGCCAAGAAAGCTAACGCTGCGCTCCTTCACTTTTCTAGTAAATATACCCCCTCATTTCTTGCAACAACCTTTGTGTTATTTAGTTGTATAAATATGTGTATACTTTTCAAAATGTATGCTCACATAACACCTAGTTTATATATGAACACATCCATTATTATATTCACATATTACATGCAGATAACAGATACAGGAAAGTGTGCACTGCAGCTTTGACTGGAAAATAGGCCCATTTCCATTAAATTGAAGGGTGTGATATAGTAGAGGCTACGCACTTGATGCAGTGATATACATTATTCTATTTTCTTAGGATATGGGCACAAGAAGGTCAGCTCGGTTGTCCGACACTGGTTGATTTGAAGTGATACAACAATAATAAATGGTTTATGCATGCTTCCAGGTGCTTAGGGCATTCCTGCATCATTTCCTAGTCCTTTCAATAAGGCATTGAGTACAAGGGTCTTAGTCGCCCAGAGGCCGGAAACAATGTCCTGACCCCATAGAGATGCTCGTGCAACTATTGATTTTACCCCACCAATAATTTGATAAACATGATTGTGTATTCTGCTGCACTTGTCACAATACAGAGTAAAAATGGATAGGGAGAGATCTCAGCAAAAGATAACAAGAGCAATGGCAGAAAAATAGACTAGGATTGGAAAATAAAACAAAAAGCAACTGCAGTCAAAGAACTGAGATAAACAAATGGTTTTAGGAGACAGGAAAACACAAACCAAGTATAAGAGATAAAATAAGTGATAAAATGACATTAAGAATACAGAACTCATAGAAAATATTAGAGTAAAAGGAAAATACTAAAAAGAGACAACTCAACATGTCTGGAGAGGGGAACCTAAACGGGTAGGTCAGGCTAAATGGTTTCTTTGAGAGCATTAAAAAGATTCATTGCATTTGGCTGTCCTCTGTCGATGTTGACGTGGTGACCAAAACAAGATGGGCTGGAATGAGCCTCAAGTGATAGCCAGAGGCATTCCTTTCATCACTTATTTTGTTCACTGCAGTAGCTATCCTAAGTTTGAAAAGTATGCAGAGACATGGATCCAGTGCTCGATTTGCTACAGGACTCAAGCTATACCTCACTGGAGATCCCTAAGTAGGCTCAAATTAGTCTGGGGGTTCTTGTGTTCCTGTCAGGAGGAAATCAGCTTTGCAGTTTGGACTGGAGTTTTCCTATGCAAGAAGAACCAAGACTGATTTGGTCTCTGTCCACAGTGGTGGATGAAGTGAAAAACAATGGACTAACAGGCAGCCCACAATTGACTGAAATGCATCACTGAGCAATCGCCAGTAGGTGAGATTAAACAAAGATTCCGTCCCTCAATGTGTTGTATGCTGTAAATGCCTTAAGTGCAGCTGGTATTCCCATATGTGGACCATTACATGCTGTCAGTAGACTCAGGCTTTCACTCCCTAGTTAGCCCTAGGTAGCCTGTAACCAGTGTGTGGTCGTTTGTGTGCCTATCACGAGGGTTTCTGGTCTCGAAGTTCTGGCTGGACTATTCCTTGGAGTAGGACCAAGCCTGACTTTCAGATGATTGGTTTCTTTCCAGAGTGGCCTAGTAGATGACAACAATAGACTAGAATGCAGCCTGAGCAATCACCAGCGGGTGAGAGCAAATCAGGCATTCAATCTATGACGTTGGTGGTTGTTGCAGTAGACGTCCTATGTACCATGGGCATACCCAGATGTGGCCCTCATTGACAAGGCATACGTAGGGCAAAAGCTAGTCTGGGGTTGCTTGTGTTCTTGTCTAGAGAGGACCTGCCTTGGCACTTTAGGCTGGACTACATATACTCGAGCCGAGCCAAGAAAGATTTGGTCTTTGTCCAGAAGGACATATTGGGTGAAAAAGAGTAGACTAGAAAGCAAGAACCTTTGCGATCACCAGTGGCTGAGATTAATTCAATCATTGCCCCATCACACTTTTTGTTGTTGCAGTAGATGCTTTAAGTGCAATGGGTATGCCCAGATATAGGTCCCAGGCTGCTGTCCTACAGGACTCAATCTGTTCCTCACCCTTGAAGCCTAAGTAGGCTGAAGCAAATGGTCTGGGGTTACTTGTGTGTAAACCCAGAGGGGACTGGGTATGGCGGCTGTGGCTGGATTATTACTGTTTGAGCAGGACCAAAACCGATTTGCTTATTCTTAGTCTATGTCCAGAGTGGGGTAGTGGATGGTGGCTACAAGCGATCCGTGGCTCAGATTAATTGAATTTTATTGTTTGCTGCAGTAGACTACCTACTACGCTGGCAATGTCATCAGCACAACGTCTATTTCAATGTGATGACAAAGATATCTGCTTCTTCTATTCCAATGGTTAGACTACCACTCCCCTACAAAAGAAGGCTCAGAACAAAACCCACCTAGATATCCTGGAAAACTACTACAATATCTGGCCCCTAAAATAAACAAAATTAAAAAATACAGGATTTTCACAGAAAATGGAAGAAACATTTGCAAGCAAGGTACAAAGTACGTCAACTTGGAATTATTTGGAGCTAATAAGTCCACATTTTTCAATAAGAACCGCATTGTAAAAAGAAAGAATTATTTTACTATATTTTCTAAAAAGATATTCTCTATGAAAATGAAGTCTGAGAACATAAATGAAATCAAGACTTTTTCAGTAGGAAACAATTGCAACAGAAAATAAACAAATATGGTTTCATGGAGTCCATGAAGCACCCCAACAATATACGCAAGACTAGACTTAGAAGGTACCATGTTCTGCTTTATATGGAAATTTCAGGACACATGTACGTAAAAGATAAAAAACACACAGCTGAAGAATAAAAACACATAAAATGTATAACTGTAACACTTGCCTAAATAAGCTGAACAACTATAAATAGTCCACTGGGGAAAGTAATAGTGACAGAAAACAAGATGAAATGTGTCATATCATTAAAGCAGGACTACAACCTTGCAGAATATTTAATGAGAATAAAAACCACTAAACGCCCATAAATAATAACCAAGTACAGGACAAATCACCGCAGACGGGAAATAGAGGAAGGCAAACGCAGACAGATGTGGAAACCGGAGGGAGACAGGAACTGCAAGTCTTGCAACACTGATCTTACACAAGATCAAACTCATTTTCTTAACCACTTACTGAATATGAAGTAAAGAAGAGATGCTATTTCAGATAATTTAATCAGTGACTTTCAAAAGCTAATTGGTAAACAAAATTATAAATCCTGCAAGGAGAAAACGATGCTGAATCTCTAGCAGCTTGTAACAAAATAGGCCACTCAAATGGTTAGAGACATCTAAGAATACATGACACCGAATAGTTGTAAAATGTATAGAATACAAATGCAGAGCTTAAATGTTCTCTCTCTATTTCTAGTTTGTTTGCTTTTTCAGATATTGAATGATGTATCAAATTCAAAGAAACTCATCCGAACCCCTACATTTAGGCAATACATCTATCTAATTTTGTCAATAAAGCAGTGTGGTAATGTATTGTTGTGTATAGTAAACTCGGAGAGAAACAACGAGGTGCAGTGGATATCCAATGAGTCCCAGGCAGTGATCCTGTGAGCTGTCTCAACCTGGTACATTATGCATTAGTGGAAGATTTCTTAAAAAGTTGCAGAGCTGCTGCTGTTAGCAGAGAGGAGATGTGGAGCAAAGAGCTCCCATCTTACAGAGCACCAGTGGAGTAGCAGGAAATTATGTCTTCCCCCCTTTGCAGGTTGTGATGACGAGCCCCAAGTCTCACATATTTAACATATATTCATTGGCCTTGGGTTGAATGGCAGCACCCTTGAATGGTTTTGGGCCTCTGGGAGGGTTGGGGGCTACACTTAGTTATCCCCCCAGCCCCTTCACGCACCTGCAGAGCACTAGGTGGTTTTCTTGGCAGCAAGATATGTTATTTTAATATTTCTTTGTAATGCACTCAATCTCACAGCTTCAAAATACAAAATATGTTTAAGCTCCCTAACTAAGAGATCATAAGGAGGGGAGTCTAAGGAAAAGGAGGAAAGGAAATGCTAGAAGGCACTAAATATAAAATCCACTAGGAGGTTGTTAAGAGAGTTGGCTCAGTTCAGAAAGTGTACTAAGTTATTGAGTGAATAACCATGGGGCATATTCACCAAAGCATTTTTGAACGTACACAAGTACTACTGTAGGACTACTTTACATACTCACAAATGCTGATCACAAATGTCTGCGCAGATATCGCTGCCTACACCTGTCCTATTGTGTGTGGAGTTTTCCCCGTGAGAGAGGTGAAGTCTGCATAAGTAGGTCCACGTTCTTGGTGTAAATGTGAAAGGGGAAATAGAGGGTGGGTGAAAAATGGGGAATTTCTACTACAGGATGGAAGGAGTAAGTGGAAATGTATAGAGGTGCACAGGGAGAGATATGCAGGTACAAAAACATATCTACAAAAGAGTAAGTCAGTTACCATCCAATAAAGTTATATCCACATCTACTGCAATAGTACTACAGCCCAAACAGATTCAAATCTACTTCAGTCAAGAGTTGGACTATGCCAGAAGCCACTGATGGCCCACGCGGATGCTTCAAGGGAATCTCATAGAAATCAATGGATTCTGGAAATAGAACTAGCAGGATATAGGGAAAATAGAAAAAAAACCTGTCTTTATGGAATACATTAGTAAAAAGATTATTGAAACATATTTTTAAATATATTACTTCGCGAGTAGCTATTTATGACAAACCACACAATAAACATAGAGAGAACTATTAATATCAGACTAAGGCAAGCATATATATAGCTACAAGGCCACGTTCCTAGTCACTATGTATTCTAATGCAAGGAAGTGGGAAAATCAACAGTCATTACTTCACCACACTCATCAGCAGGTGAAATCATTGTGGTGAAGGTCTTTGTTGCATTACAAAGGTATATACCCAGGCCTAAAATTATAAAAACAACCAAGGCTATTCCAACAACAAAAAAAGATTATAAAAGTGAACACACAAAATGACAAAATTTACTGATATTTAAGAATGTAATTCTAGTGATAAAACAATCGATCAAATACATATTAACATAACATAACTAATATATTAAATACACATGATACATTAAAAAGTGTTATTTTCATTGATCAATTTCTTAAAAAAGACATTTGTTCTGATCGGTGTGCAGGTTTACAGATATGGTCTTCCCAGATATTATTGGGAGGGCTGTTTATCTCAACGCGTTTCGACACGTAGTAGTGTCTTCATCAGGAAAATATTTATACAGCCAATTATCTAAAGAGAACAAAACATATTTTTAGATTTTTGAAACATTTAAGACTGTGTGTTGAGAGACAAAACGATATATAATTACATAGCCTGGTTGAAAGATAAGAGTTATTTTATAATGCTGAAGTTTAGATTTTTTGCATCTTGACATTAGTTCAAGGAAAACAATCTCTATATACATATAACTCCTTGATATTCGATATTTCCATATATATGATTTTCAAATATATTTGATATAGTTGATCAATACATTCAATTGCATCTTATGAATATTTTATATAAAAGCATCCTTCTGTACGAATTGGAAAAAAGAGAGAAGGAAAACAAGAATAATAGAGTTTACGGAATCAAGATAGCTCTCATTTACGCGATAAGGGTTGTTCTAGTTTCTTTTATAAGTGAAATCTTTTCTCCTATTATAATTTGTATCATGCAGAGACACAATGGGCAGCTATTCTTGACCAATGCTTGTTCCTAATAAATCAAAGGGCGGTTTGTGTATATATATGTATCAATGTGGTCATACTGTGAACACATCGAACACATATACCCAGTTATATTCTGTATTTACTTACGAAAAACCAGGTCGTTTCCAATCATCTAACTATCAGTTTAAAACATCTTACCTAGACTATCTTTTTCCGCTTTTTAACAGTTTCAGAACGATGAAAGCGAAGAGTGAGGCACCTTTCTTTCCCCTTGTATTCAGTCTTGGTATGTGAAACCTACAGAGCGAGATCTTAGAACGAGTTTATGCAAATCAAAACTCTCTCACTAATCCTTTGTTAATGATTGACTTAAAGCTAGGAACCCGTTTTTCTCTGTAGGTTTCACATACCAAGACTGAATACAAGGGGAAAGAAAGGTGCCTCACTCTTCGCTTTCATCGTTCTGAAACTGTTAAACAGCGGAAAAAGATAGTCTAGGTAAGATGTTTTAAACTGATAGTTAGATGATTGGAAACAACCTGGTTTTTCGTAAGTAAATACAGAATATAACTGGGTATATGTGTTCGATGTGTTCACAGTAAGATCACATTGATACATATATATACACAAACCGCCCTTTGATTTATTAGGAACAAGCATTGGTCAAGAATAGCTGCCCGTTGTGTCTCTGCATGATACAAATTATAATAGGAGAAAAGATTTCACTTATAAAAGAAACTAGAACAACCCTTATCGCGTAAATGAGAGCTATCTTGATTCCGTAAACTCTATTATTCTTGTTTTCCTTCTCTCTTTTTTCCAATTCGTACAGAAGGATGCTTTTATATAAAATATTGATAAGATGCAATTGAATGTATTGATCAACTATATCAAATATATTTGAAAATCATATATATGGAAATATCGAATATCAAGGAGTTATATGTATATAGAGATTGTTTTCCTTGAACTAATGTCAAGATGCAAAAAATCTAAACTTCAGCATTATAAAATAACTTTTATCTTTCAACCAGGCTATGTAATTATATATCGTTTTGTCTCTCAACACACAGTCTTAAATGTTTCAAAAATCTAAAAATATGTTTTGTTCTCTTTAGATAATTGGCTGTATAAATATTTTCCTGATGAAGACACTACTACGTGTCGAAACGCGTTGAGATAAACAGCCCTCCCAATAATATCTGGGAAGACCATATCTGTAAACCTGCACACCGATCAGAACAAATGTCTTTTTTAAGAAATTGATCAATGAAAATAACACTTTTTAATGTATCATGTGTATTTAATATATTAGTTATGTTATGTTAATATGTATTTGATCGATTGTTTTATCACTAGAATTAAATTCTTAAATATCAGTAAATTTTGTCATTTTGTGTGTTCACTTTTATAATCTTTTTTTGTTGTTGGAATAGCCTTGGTTGTTTTTATAATTTTAGGCCTGGGTATATACCTTTGTACTGAACAATTTCCCTGTTCCAGGATTTTTATCCTTACCAGGGGGTCCCTGATATACTACATACGGTCTTTGTTGCATTGCCACTTATGTTGAGGAACAATTACTTGAGGAAGAGCGAGAGAAGATATACAGTCAGAGTGTCACAATCTTTGGTATATTTATGGAAAAAGCATTGGCAAGATACAGCTTCTCTCGTTATCACAAGGTCAGCATAGCCGTTTGTCCTAGTTTTATGACGATTGCACTATGTATTGCTGAATGGTCATGAGACACACATGTATGTGTTCTATGGCACTATGTATTGCTGGATGCTGATGAGGCACACATACATGTGTTCTTTTCTCACAGATCATAGAAAGTGTGCAAGAAATGTTTCAACCAGTCTGACTCTGTAACACACAAAAAGGTTATTTTAACAAATAAATTAAGTACAATGTACACTTAGAACTATCAAACAAAATACAATTAGATCTGTCTGCCATCACAGGTACCACGAACTGCCATGCATGATTTACCCATGAGTTATCGAAATCAACCCTGCATTCCTGTTTGCATTCATGAGAGATTATTAGGGAGTATTGCTTCTGTATGTCCAGACATAGGGGAGAAGACGTACAAGGGCCTCAACCACTCAGTGGGCACAAGAAAATATCTGACCACTGAGGAAGAAGGAGAGGAGACCAGCAGGGAGAGAATGCCTGCCGCCTAGAGGGTAACAAAGTCACAGACAAAGGGATTCCTAGCAGAGGCTCAGCACACCACAAAGGGGACGCTGGCAATCGGCTTTCTCCTGGTCAGGAGGAAACGGTGTCCTAGGAACAGGTCCCTCTGTAATCGGGCCTGAAGCCACCCCGTTGACCTCTCACCAGGCCCACAGCTGCACCTTGTCACCATTCCTCCTCTTAAAAGTGCCTACACAGAAGACCCGCAGCTAAGGGTGAGAATCGCCCCAAACACCCCTTAGCTCCAGAAGGACCCACATCACACCATATCTCAAGAAACTACACTGGCTTCTGATTCAGAAGAGATGCCAGTTCAAAATGCTGACCCACGCCCACAAGGCCCTGCACAACAAAGGACCAGCACACATCAACAAACGCCTGACACTCCACCAACCGACCAGACACCTCTGATCAGCTTACCTCTCCCTCGCAGACACCCCATGGATTCGTCAAGCCAACAGCGGAGGACACTCCTTCTCGACCCTGGCAGTCAAGGCTTGAACAACTCCCCCGTACCTCAGGACTGCACTGTCGCTCTAGCAATTAAGAAGAGAACTAAAGACCTGAATGTTTGAATGATCAAACCTCCATGCATCATCAAAAAGTTCCATCGCCTCAAGACCCTCACAGGTAATTTGCCGAGCTATATCAATGTTTGATTGAAGCCCTCATGTGTGACCCCAGCCCCAATCCCTCATTTTGTCACAGTAGTTGCATTCCAGAAGGCCATGAGGCAGCTGCATACTGGAAAGCAGGCAATTTGGAAGGACTATTCTGAGGTGGTGGAAGCAGTTAAGGCCCTTCAAGAATCAAAGGCTGTACAGCTAATCCAGTGCAAAATGTCTGCTTCAGATTACTCGTCCTTGGATGCATGTTATGTGTGTCTGTGACATGGATTCTCACTTTCGGACTGTGCAAATGTAGAAACACTTGATAAAAACTGCATTTACATATCAAGATGCCATTCAACTGTGCATAATTGTATAGTTTATTCAATTATCCACTGTGCAAATGGCAGCCTTTAGAAAACACACACATCACTTACGACTCATTACTCACTTTTATGAACATAGGAAAATCATAAATTTGCACCTGTGAGGAACAGTATTTCTAAAAGTGCAGATTTGTGATTCATTTTGTGAATTCTGCCCACAATGACAACATTTTCGCTAGGATGAGAGGGGGAGAGGAGAAGAAACACCAATGGTCACTTGATCTGCATGCAGCTGTTCTGTTTTTCAGGAACAGGAAGGTAAGTCTACGAGGACAGCTGAAAGCACAAAACATATTTTATGTTTTTGTATATGGGACATAGAGAATATTCTAAGAGTCCTCCGATCAGAGACACTAGCTGAGCTTGGGACAAGGTTAGGTCATAGTGAATGTGTTAGGGATCCTGTTGAGCTAATTTCAAGGACAGACAATGGGGTTACTTGCTCTCTGCAGGGACAAGGCTTTCAGGAGAAGGGGGGTTAACATATGCAAAAGAATGCCTGAAAGTTGGGAATAAAAGAAGGAAAAAACATAGAAATGGAGCAGGCTGGAACAGGCTGTGATCAGAGAACTGAATATGAACTGGAAGCTTGCAAAGGGAAACACAAAAGATAACACAAATACACCAAGAAGGTGTAACCTGGAAACAATAGGCAAACTATCCTAAAAAAATGTTTATACGCTCCTACGAAAGCAATCTCTCTGTGAGGTGAAAAAAATCTTAGAAGAAGGCAATGAGTTGATTAGTTTCACAGAGTTGAACGAGAAACGCAGAGGCTATTATGGAAGAGGAGCGCTGGGAGCGTCTCCGTGGCAAAGGCATATGCCTCCGAATATAACACAAATAAGAGAAACTGCACCAGGGAGCAGAACAGGGGACACACAAACAGGACCTCGGCTGGGACTTGGAGGGAAAAACAGGATTAGAATCAAAATCAAGAACAGGATTAGAATCAAGATCAAGAACAGGACTAGAAAAAAAAACACAAGGCACGTCCTCTGCTTCAGACCTCTTCTTTCCTCAACTGCAGTGCAGGCACCAGAAAACTCCCTGGCTCAATCCTGGCCCTGCTCACATGCTCATAACCAGCATGAGAGCAGCTCCCTGATTTGAGGAAACGTCCTCTCTTGCACTTGCTCTCAAACCAGCTGTCTGAAGACAGCTGGGATGAGAGGTTTAAAGTGTGCATGTCTGGCTGGCCGTCGGAAGAGAGCCTGCCAAAGAGACATACACAGAGGCAGACCTCAGACCTCTGCCTACCACTCCTCCCTGCTGACATCCAGTTCAGGGTGGGATGATGAAAAATAAAATGGTAATACATTACCATTTTATTTTTCATCTCTGGGGCTTTGGGGGGCATTTAAGTGGGGCGACGCCCCTCCACTCCAATGGAAGAGCGTCCCCTGAAGTCACTAGGTGTACTATCAGAACTAGGAACACAGAAATCACAGTAACAAAGAGGCGGGATAAATAAGAAACAGAAAACAGATGCAAATAACCAGTCGGAACAGGAAAATGGAATCACATAACAATGAAAAGAGTAATCAAAGAGAAGGCCAGGAAATATAGCAGCATCGATACAACAGAGCACAGGAGACTCAGCAGCAAGGTCAGATGTGAGCCACTGCACACTGTGCTCACAGGACATAAATAGGTGCAAGCTCAAGAGAAGAGGACAGATGCACTGATGAGTGTCAGGAGCATAGAATACATCATGTGAAAGGAATCAGAAAACCACTAATGAAAGGACAGCTGTGCTAAGGCTTGGAAGTAAAAGACCAGGAAAACCAAGGCTCAATAGCAGAAACAAGAAAGGTTGGAATAGAACGTGGATCGGAGGCAAGAGAGTGAAAAGTCCAGAAGATATGTATAAAAAGTTCAGAATGGCCATTGGATCCAATAAGAAACTTACAGAACAAAGGTTTACTACCAGGATGTGAACTGGGAGGATTCTGGTGACAGAGGGGACTACAGGGAGCATGAAACATGAGGAATGTGGTGTAGAAATCTGTAATGTGTAGAAAAATGCACTGGGATATACTGGGGTAAACGTAGGACCCCTAAGGGCCCTCGTTAGCACCATCTAGTGGGTGGATGGCAGAATCCTGACACCTCCACATATCTGATCCTACTTCACAACCATCTCTGTTATGCAAGACAATGCTAACTTACACTCCTAAGTTTGCCAAAATGTATACATTTTGGTTCTTAAATATAAGTTTTGACATTTGTTAGAGGACATCAGTTTCTATTTTTGGAGAGTGGACATATGGAACAGGTATCATGTTTATTGCCCATAAACTCGTATGCCCTACCTCACAACTCAGGAAGCAGCTTCAGGGCCGTTTTTAGAGTTTGGGGGATAGCATACACATCACAAACATGGCGGATATCCCATCCACTGTATTACAAAGGCAATAGGCTATAATGTGCTTGGAATGCGGCGGACATGTTATCTGCTACACTTATGATGAAGTATCCAGTCAGCTAAGCTCTAAATAAAGTCGATAATTTTACCATTTTCTAATACACACATTTTGACCAAGTAACAGGAAGACCTGGGTTCCAGCCACACTTTTGTTAACGCGGGATTACTGGTTACTAGTTACCTTACCAGATCCCAAACCAAGTCGACTGGATCGTTGGTACCTGTCATTGAGTAAAAGGCAATCTAACAATAAGTCAATCAATTAAGAACTTACACCACTCTGAATGACCACTGACCAGGATTAAGTTTTGAAAATTTAATATAAAACCAAAGATAACTGAAGATACAAACTTCTTAAGATGAGATTCAAAAGGTAAACTGGTATCACTATGAACATAAATTCTTTGAATAATCTGAGTCTACAAAACAGAATAATGAGTACAAGTTCAAAGATCATTAGGTTTGCAAGGATAGATATGAGTTGCAACCTAAGAGTCATTACAGAAAAGAAAATTCAAGTTAGTCTGTCCCTACACTAGACTAAGTGACATCCCTACTTAACAAGATCTTTACCCCCAAAAGGTGTCAGCCGTGGTGACTTCCTAAGAAGATCACGCGCTTCTCTTTGTCTCTTCTCTGATAATGGGTCTCTCCTGATCAGCCTATCTGCCTACCCATCCGCTTCCTTAGGCTCCCAAAATCATCTGCTCTCCTCTCCTCCCGGGTCGCTTTCCCTAATACAAAATCACATTTCCGATAGGAACGCCCCTTGGGACGCCCCTCACGTGGTACATCTTTGCGCGGTAAACTCCATGATGGTACTCTTCAAGACCCTCGTTAAAGTTGACCTTGGTTCCCAGGCTTCTTCTCCAGTGCGCCGATACCCCCTGAAATTCCTGAAGACTCCTACAGGCCTGCGCCAAGCGCCACTGAACAAAGCTCCATTCATTTCGACTGATTAGGACCCATCGCACCTGCATACAGGCCATCCTACAGTGGGCCTCAGATTCCAGACTCCACCATATCTATAGGTCATAAAGCATATGGAAAGCACAGTACTTGGCGCCTCTCGACTTCTTCTCTAACGAGCACATTTCAGATCAAAGAAACATCATTATCAGTTCGAGCCTACTTGATTTACATGAAGCGGGTCCCTGCACTCTGAAAACATTTAACTTGATTTAAACAGCATTCTTAACTAACATACGTTTCTTAAAGTACACATCTATAAAGCATATATTTCAAAACTAAATTCGATAATACATTTTGGAAGAACCACGTTAACCCCACCTCACATTATTTTAGCAGCACGTTTAGATTTTCTGTGAATTGCCATGAGGCCTACACAATTGAACTGGTTTGCAAGGTTCCACTTAACTCTTACATGATTCCTTTAACATGAGAACGTGAGGTTTTCATATTCATTCCAACATTTCTACATTAGTCTCACACTGTTATGATTATTGTTACCCTAATTGAACACTCTATACATTTCACTACTGTATATAAGACACTCTGGTGCAAGGCATATGTTAACTAACTACGTGCTTGTAAATATGATGCACTTATACATTTTTTCTCAGACTAGTGCTCTCTCAGTCCCCCCTTTGATGACCTTCAGGGGTCATCACCATCAAAACACCATCACAAAAATGTAGGACTCTTCAAAGTGAAGTCGTGGCAGTACCACTTCTTTTCATTGTCTCCAATGCCTTCAGACTCTTATATTGTGTATCTTGCATCGCTGTCAACCTTTTCTCCTGTTCTCTCATAGATCTCTGCAATCTGTTTGCTCTATACCACTGATACAAACGCACCAATCCCCACAAAGTGATTACACAGATCACAATTATGATGATGGGTTTCAGTATGTACCAAACGATACCCTTTCCTAGGTTGGCAAACCAACCTCCAACTTTACCCATTCCATGACCTACTTTTTCCCACACGTTTATCTTTGTCAGATCCTCAATTTCGTGGTGTATGGCAGTGATGTTTCGTATGTACTTTTCTAAAGGTTTTGAATTGTCCGGAATGTAAGTGCAGCATTCCTGGACCTTCAAAGCCTTACAGACTCTGCCCTCTTTGGCTAACAGAACATCTAAAGCAAGTCGGTTCTGAAGAACCATTGCCCGTATCGATTGCATCTCACCCTCCACCAGCATTAATGATCTAGCAGTACTGGCAGATAACCTATCTACGACTGTAGCCAATCTCCTAATTTTGATGTCATTCAGTATCACTCCTAGGATAGGAAATGCAGCACCGAATACATCCCCAATTACTTCTGCTGCACCTAGCCCTCTCTTCCCTCTAGTTGGTATTCCTGTCTTTGTCGTTTCTAAATTCTCAACATGATATATTTTGGGGAAGACAATTGCCAGATAGCATGATCCGTACCAATTATCTGGTAGCTTCACATAGGCATTTCTTCCACATACAAAATATACATTTGGAATTGCTTGCATCTCTTTCAGAAAGTCTTTGGAGTAGTACTCCAATTGAAAAGCATGTTCACAACTGACTTGACCTACATACAGATTCTCATAATAGGAGTAACTCCTGTGAATGCACAGTTTCCCCCATTTCTCCTTGTCTAAAGCAATTGGACCAAAGCTACCCTTTCTTTGGTGTATCCTTTCTTCCTTGGTCCAATCTGTTTCCCATTGCCCTGAAGCCTTTAGAATCTTCTGCCTCCTGTATCTAGTATCCACCTGCCCTATAAACTTTTTCTCAATTTCTGACACTTGACAAGTCAGATTATTTCTTCGGGCATGTGAAGTATCTAACGTTTTCCATGGAATGAACCATTTGTGTAATCTGTCTTCGCTCTTGTAATAGTCCCACTTGTTCAGATGCTTGTAATTTGGGACCTCTGGCAATGTCGAATCAAAGTTCGAGAAGTAATACTCGAACCCCTCTCGTCCATAGAATATGCTCAACAATAAACTACATGTAATTCCATATGTCAATGGAAGATGATGGTATCTGATACCCTCCTCCACCGAAGCTGGTAATTGCATACAAACGTAGCAATTCTTCGCCTCCATGACATCAATGTATTCGTAAAGCAATTTGGCATAAGCATTTGACCTGAAGTTTCCCTGTGATTCGTCTGTGTGTAATCTTTTTATTTCCGCATCTAACAACGCTTTGTCTTTATCATTGATGTTTCCCTTACTATTAACAGTGATTGTTCTCTGTGTTGACACTCCCTTAACTTCCTTGACTGCAGGTGCATCTCTCTCATGTCCCACTATGTATGAGACAGTAACCACTAAAACTATAAGTGAAATCACCACCCCTAAAAGTGTGCCAACTATACATTTCGCCCTGCGGTTCGGGTTGCCAGCCTCCATGATCTCAAACAATGTAGCTTTGGATGTTCTTCCAGCATCAACTTCTCCTTCTCTCCGAACAAAGACTTTCTTTCAAACAATGTCTCTCCTTTGTACACTTAGAAGCTGACAATTTGCTCCGCAAAACAGTTTAAAGTCCTGTAGGAAATAGACAACCCTAGCCCTTCTCCATCCTCTAAAAGGGAGACCCTATCATTTTCTTCTTCCACTCGGCGCTAGGTTATCTTGCAGCAATATTTTACAAAGTCCTTTTCAAAAGTCTTTTATCAATCAGAATCTATGAATGTTGCAAGGAGTGACACTACGTCTTCATAAATGTCCATTCGAAGAAACATTCCCTCAAGTATTGGGCATTCCTTGCAGCAACATGGGAATTCAACTGTCTCTAGGATTATTCTCCTTATTTCACTCTGGACCAGGGGACGAACAAAATGAAGAGTTAATGTCTTTTCAATCTCCACTCCTAGTACTATCAGTTCTACATCCACAGTTACAAAGGGGTCCGTTCTGACCAGGATCACCTTCTTCACTTTCCCAGTTCTGCGCCCCTTTGAAGACATTTACAACAAGGTATTAATCCAAGACAATGAGTGTTCCAAGAACTTCCACTACTCGCTCAAGCATTTCCAGTCGAAGAAGAGTTCCCTCCAACACTGGATATCGTGAACAGCAAACCGGAAAATCAACTGTCTCTAAAATCAATTTTCTTATTCCGCTCAGGAGAGGAGGATAGACGATGTTGAGTGTCAGCAGCCTTTCGGTCTCCGCTCCTGGTAGCAGGAATCTTATTTGCACTGTGATGATCGGATCAGTTCTGATCAGGCTCACTTCCCTGATCCTCCCGGTTCTGTGTCCCACGGACATCTGCAACGAGGTAGGTCCAATCAGGAGTAGAGTACCTTCTGCTAGGCACTCGCACCCTCCTTGATCTTCTAAGACCTTCCTCGGCTTGATCCTGGGTATCTTCTTCTGGATCCGAGTCTTCGGATATAGGAGCAAGTGTTTCTTCCTGAGCCGACCTTAAACTTAGCCTCCTTCTTCTTTCCGGCCAAGTGGCAGCTCCAAGCCTTGTTCTCCTATTTCTCGTCCTCACACTCGGTTCTTGGTCGCTCTGGTACTGATCTGTGTCTGAGTCGTATTCACTACAGCTCTCCCCTTCAGTTGCGTCTTCAGTCTCACTGCCGTCCTGTCTTCTCTCCTCTTCTGGATCCGATGCGTTCCCACCTTCTTCCGACACCCCCTCAGCTGATCCAATCCCCTCTTGTGACTCTTCTTCCACGACTGAACTTTCGTTTGGGATAGGAGCTGTTTCTTCTAGAGGTGCTGGAACTCTTCGAGTATGGGATGCATGGATCCAATTTGGCAGCCCTCCGCACTTCACCGCGGTGTTCGTGATCAGGATTACCTGAAAGGGCCCACGCCAGCGTACATCTAGGCAGTTCTTCCGGACGTGCTTCTTGACCAACACCCAATCTCCTGGGTTCAGATCATGACACAGATTCCTTGATGCTGGAACTTCAGCCGCCTGCACCTGAAGGGACACAGAATGGATGGCGTCAGACAGTCCCTTACAATAATCCAAGATCAGATCATCTGTGATATTCAACAGGGCAGCTGTTGGAACTGTAGGAAGTCTCATGGGCCTCCCCATCAGAATCTCGTGTGGAGAGAGACCTGTCCTCCTGTCAGGTGTGCTGCGCATGCTCATGAGCACTAAAGGAAGAGCATCTGGCCAACTCAAAGATGTGGATGCCACTACTTTAGCCAATCTATTCTTCAGAGTGCCGTTTACTTGTTCCACAATCCCTGAGGCTTCTGGTCGATAACTACAATGCAGTTTTTGATCGATCTTTAATGTGGAGCACAACATCTTCAATATTTCGCTGTTAAAATGTTTTCCTCTGTCCGATTCCAGAGAGGCAGGCACCCCGAAGCGCGGTATCAGCTCCCTGAGCAACAATTTAGCTACTGTGAGTGTATCGCACCTACGTGTAGGGTACGCTTCAACCCATCTGGAAAATATACATACAACCACCAGCACATACCTAAGGCGGTTAACTCTTGGCATTTCAATAAAGTCTAATTGCATTCTATTGAAAGGCCCCCCTGACCTCCCAATGTGACTCAGTGTGACTGGTGTCCTTTTGCCTATGTTCAGTTGTTGGCAGGTAACACATCGCTTGCATACTGATTCTGCTGCTATTCTAAATTTTGGGCAATACCAAGTCTGCCTAAACACTCTCATCATAGCGTCTCTTCCTAGGTGTACAGGACCATGTATTTGCCTTGCCATGGGATTCGCTAGTTCCTCAGGTAACACAGCCCTCCCATCTGCTGAAATCCAAAAATCCATTTCACTTCGCACACAACCTGCTATTACCCATGCCTTTTTCTCTGCTTCAGGTGCGTTCTCCTGCATCACTCTTAAATCCTCCCAAGTGTCTACAGTCTCTAACATCATGCTTAATTCTGTCTTTTCTTCAGCACCATCAATTTCCACTTTTGAAAAAGAATAATCTTGTTCCGCACAATAGCGTGCGACCTCATCAGCGTACCTGTTGCCTTGTGATACAAAATCTGTATTCTTAGTATGAGCTACACATTTTACTATTGCTATGGCAACTGGACCTTGTAGTGCTTCTAACAACAATCGCACAAATTCTCCATTTCGAATGGGCGAACCAGAGGAGGTCATGTAACCTCTCTGAGACCACAATTGCCCGAAATCGTGAACCACACCGAAACCATATTGGCTGTCAGTGTATATGGTGACTCTCTTTCCGTTTCCTGCTATGCAGGCACGGGTTAGGGCAATAATTTCTGCTACCTGTGCGGAATGTACTCCTTCCAGGCAAGCGGCTTCCACAACTCCAGTAATGGTACAAACAGCATAAGCTGCTCTCAACCGACCAGTATCGTCTCTTAAACATGAGCCATCGACAAAGTAAATCTCATCAGGGTCAGACAACGGCTCATCCACAATATCTGGTCTGGGTTTCGTGCATAGTTCAGTCACATCAAGGCAATCGTGGTCTTCACATCCTTCGCCTTCTATTACAGTAGGTAATGGCATCAAAGTAGCAGGATTCAAGACAGAGCATCTCCTGAGGGTCACGTTCTCCGCGGCAAGAATAACTTGCTCGTAGCGCGTGAGCCTGCTATTAGTCAGATGCTGCGTCTTCATCCTGGTCATTAACAATTCTACAGAATGCGGTACATACACCACTAACGGATGTCCCATCACAATACTCTCGCTCCTTTCAATGCTGACACCCGTTGCAGCAACGGATTTGAGACATCCGGGCAACGCTGCGGCTACTGGATCTAATGTAGCCGAAAAATATGCAACTGGTCTACGGGCATTTCCGTGGGTCTGTGCCAAGACTGACAAAGCACAACCCTCCCTCTCACAGCAATAAAGTGAAAATGATTTCTCGTAATCTGGCATCCCCAGAGCCGGAGCACGACACAGGTCGTCTCTCAGCTGCAAGAACGCCACTAGGCATTCGTCATCCCATGGTACCGGATCACTCACCTCCTTGTGCGTCAGTTTCTGAAAGGGTTTTGCTTTCAGTGAAAAGTTAACTATCCACTGTCGACAATAACCCACCATTCCTAGAAACATCCGAACTTCTCTCTGTGTCGTAGGCGCATTCATCTTCATTATTGCCTCAATCCTCTCTGGGGACACCTTGCGTTTTCCCTTTTCTAACCGGTGCCCCAAATACTGTACTTCTGTCAGACAGTACTGCAACTTGCTCGGAGATACCTTATGTCCATTTTCAGCTAAATGGTTCAATAAGGCAATGGAATCTACTTTACAAGCTTCCTCAGTCTCTGACGCAACAAGTAGGTCATCTATGTACTGGACCAGAACCGAATTCTGCGGCAGTACTAGATTTTCGAGATTCTTTTTCAACAACTGGTTGAAGATAGATGGGCTGTCTGTGAATCCTTGTGGGATTCGACACCATGTTAAAACGCGATCTTCCATTTTAAAAGCGAAAAGATACCTGCTCTCTTCATCCAATGGGATTGAAAAGAAAGCCTGGCAAAGATCTATCACTGTGAACCATTCTGCTTGACATGGTATTTGAAACAGTATCACTGATGGATTCGGTACCACGGGACAACATGAAACTGTCGTGTATTTCTATAGGTTCTGAATCAGTCCCCCTATTCCTGACCCTATTCTGGTTAAACTAACTATCAAGTTAACTAACAGTCAGCCCATGAGGCAAGAAAACCCCCATGATGCAGATACCGTTATCTGACGCAGTCACACTACGGCACAGGAACGTGTTATCTGATTAGGTCATAACGCTTGAGATCTAATTAGACAAGCGACATTCCTCCAGCCCCTGATAAGGCATACGACGTTCTCATAACAAATCAAACCTATGACAACCTGGATAATCCGTGCGGCCATTGTTTTGATTTCACAGAGAACTTTTGCAAAAGAATGTGCTAACGAGCAAGTCGTATGACATCTTTATTGACGTACCTATGTCCATCCTTACGTCAATCTCGGCACCTTTAAGGTATAAATATTGCCGACCTTGCCCTATGCAAACACACGCGTGGTGACAAGACGGAGCAGCCATACTTGCCGAAGCCGAGAGCAGAAGCAGACCCCGCTGGCAGCAGCCCCGCCTTCCTGACGCGCTGAGAGACGCGCTGCTATCTCAAGCCGAGAGACCCAGCACCGGCGCTTCTGGGCAGCCCTCGCAGGCAGCCTGGAATATCGAGAGCAGAGAAAGAGATACCATTCCTCATCCATCCTAAATTCCAGGTACAGAACTGAATAACCCCTCACAGAGAATTCTTTAGTTATTCACTTGGCAAAAACAAACTTAACTTAAACTGTAACTTTCTATTCCCGCCCACGCATTAGACTTAGGTCAGGTACACGGGGTAGGCGTATTTAGAAACACCAGTTGAGTACGTTTAGTCAAATGTATATGTGTATGTAAATATATTTTAATCATTTTAAAACATCATATGGCTCAGAAACCATATCAATGTTTTTACAGTATTATTTTATACTATTGCTTCTAATGTATGCACTTTACTTAACTATAAGTATTGCAATAATATCGATCCATTTCTCTTGTACGAGAAAAGAGACTGATCAATAAATAACACCTTTTTATTGAACACGCCCGTCTCTTCCTTTTCTCTACATTCTGATGAGACTAAGAATGCACGTACTGACTGAGTAAAATAATTGCCTTGTGCTCACACGACTCTCGAGATTGACTCTTGATTAGGGGAGAGCAAAGTTGTCATGTTCTATGGTTGTCAGAAACTAAATCCCTTCTTGTCTAATCAGGGAAGTTAATCCTTCCTTGAACATTCGAGAAAGTTTCTAGCGAACTCTGAGCTTAGCTGGCAAACCCAAAAATTAAGTCTAGCATCGACAGTAGTAGACCTAGTTAACGTCTGGCCTAGGCCTTTACTGCTGTAGGTACTATTCCAATGCGCAGAGCCTATTGGGAAAATAGGAGCTACACTACATGGCGCCCAACGCGTTTGGAAAGGGCGATAAAACTAACGTAAGGCATTTAGAGTAACTCAGTCGTGCTTTCTCACTCAGACCCCTTTTCCCAAATACTCCAAAGACGTCTGGAGTGGGTGAAAGGTTATATCCTCCAAAACCTCGCAGGAGGGAACTCCTATGTATGGTTCTTGGTCAAGTCAACGTTGAAGGATAAACAGTGTTCCAAAATATTGTGCATCTAATCTTTGTTCCATAAAGAAACCTGATCTGCAAACAAACATAATACCATCCTGTCTGTAAAATGGCAGAGAGTGATGATGAAAGAGAGGCAGTTAGATTAGCAACTGAACTCGCAGATGCTGATGCTACCATGCAAGCAGCAGACGCGGATATAATACTCATTCCGGTCATCAAAAGGAGATCTATAACCTTAAAACTTATAGAAAATGGACTGACACCTAGAGGTGGCACAGTCATATTCGTAATCGAGGCACACGAATATCGGCAGACAGAGGTATACTATTCATGGATACATTTTCCAGCAGCTAATGCTGTAACAAAGTACTTCCACTATTACAAAGTAGAGGAACCTCCTGAAACGTACACTCCTTTCGAGGAGGTGGAAGTACCACTCAAATTCCAAGAGCATTTGCTCTTATTTGATGGCGCCCTGAAACATAACAATCACATTACAAGGCTCGGTCCTTTAGGAAGACCAGGAGCAACGTGGCCGGTCTTAGCCGGATACACACCACATCCAGACATCGAAAGAATGCCTGCAGCAGAGCTGTTAATACAGCTAAAACAACTACTAAAAATTCATAGACAATTAGTTCAGTATGTAATGCGGACTTCAACAATTCAGCCAGCGATTAAACTTCCACAGCTGACCCCTCACCAGGGGAACACAAATAAAATTACACCACAGAACATCCAATCCTGCCTAGGTAAAGTTCCAGCTAAACGGGAACAAAAACCATTCTGGTTGGCACAGAAAATCACCCAAATAGAGGCGGTGTTTCCTGACACCACCCCGCTGGAAAAACACAGGATTCTGACTATATGTCTCCCAATGGGAATCGCACCACACATTGAGGACTGTGACACTTGGGGTACAGTCTTTGCTTCCATCTACACAAAAACGCACGGTGTTCCATCCATTTCGGTAATACCAGATGTGCTAAAACAAATTCAAGATGAATACGGTCCAGAACCTGCTTTAACTCTTGGTATGAAATTACTGAAAGACTTCAAGCAGGTCTCGGCTATATTACTAGCCAACATAAAAGGTGAAGCAGCAAACGTGGCGATCCGCCAGAGGTTAAAAGAGACAGATATAGCAGACCAACCAGCTGAGATTGCCAGAATCATAGAAAAATCCTATGAAGAACTAGGCAGAGATAGTCTAGGTGGAATACCAGTAAAACCGCAACTGACTACAAGTCCAGAGAAAATATTTTTTAATAATAGTAATAATTCACCAAAAAAGAACTGGGATGGAAACAAACAATCCAATCCTAAAGAAAAGAAATTCCAGTCCCGAGGAAGGTCTCCTAGGCGAAGAGAGAAATCTCCAAACCAAAGACAGAGGTCACCGCAGAGTGACCCCTCTGGGAATAGATATAACCTTAGAAACAGGGATAATATTAAAAAACCTGATAGATATCAAGACATTGATACACGTCCCTCTCAATCTTTTCAGAATTCCTCGCAGAAATCGGAAAGAAGAGGACGATCAGAAGAGCACGCCAAGTCCAAAGACAAGGAACCTGCTCAACTGAAAAAGAAATTACAATTTCCAAAAAAGAAGGTAGCCAGTATCAAGGTAGTTAACAATGCCGAGAATACTGAGGACACAACTGAAAAACGGAAAATGGGCTCAGACAATGCTAGACAGCGCAGCAGAGGTGAGCATAGCTCGCAAAGTCCTTATGAATCATCTGGAGACAGTGGACACGAATGAATACCTTCAAGTGGAAACTGCAGACACCAGAGTTAGCAAGCCCCACAAGATATACGAGATAACATTACGTATAGAGGGAGATAAGACTAGGAAAATAAGGGGACTATTTTGGGATAACCTCTCCAAGGGCTATGACATCCTTCTTGCTGAAAAAGACTGGCCACCAGAGTTTGTCAGGGAGTGCCCTCATGGCGAAGAAATAATTATGCCTGCCTTCTCGGATCAAATACCGATTCATAAAAAATACACACTTGCTAGAAAGTGGGCAGTGGCCTTAGCACCTGCTTTATATAAAAATCATGTAGGATGGGATGAGGATTCTCCTCCTCACAAAATCCAGTTAAAATCACAACCTACTGCACAAAGGCAGTACCCAATTAAGCAAGAAGCTAAAAAACAACTAAATGAAATACTAGATCAGCTAGAATACCAGGGGGTGATTGAAACTTGCACCTCACAAATGAACAATCCTTTGTTTCCGGTCTCCAAACCAGACAATTCATATCGTCTAGTTTTGGATTACCGACACCTTAACACATGTTGCAAAACCTTTGCAGTGCAAAACTCACACAGTGCTGCACTAATGAATAACATAGTGCGCAAAAAATACAAAACAACCCTGGACATCTCCAATGGATTCTTTTGTCAAAATATAGCACCAGAGAGCAGATATTTAACTGCATTCTCAGTAAATGGCACTCAAAAACAATTCTGTCGGTTAGCCCAGGGGTACAAGAACAGCCCGGGGGTATTCTCAGCGAGAGTAACAGAATTACTACAACTATATGATGATGAAGCATTATCTTATGTCGATGACATTTACTTAACAGATGATGACTTGGAGACTCACTTGAAAAGAGTGAACACCATAATACTTGGGTTCGCTGCAGAGGGTTACAAATTCAACGTCAAAAAGTCCAGAATTGCCCATCTGACGGTCCTATTCTTAGGATATGAGTTATCAAGTGAAGGTAAAAGCCTGGCAGACAATTTCCTAGAGAAATGTGCCGTAATCCAAGCTCCTAAAACACTAAAAAACCTACAGTCAATTCTAGGCTTCCTAAATTTCGGAAGAACATACATTGCAAATTACGCAGAAAGGGTCAAACCCCTTTATGATCTAATTAAACCAGACTTTAAAAGATCCAATTGGACTCAAACACACACAGAAATTTTGAGATCCTTACAAACAGACATGCTAATTAAAACAAAATTAGAAACCCGTGATAATACACGCAACCTTGTGATCCGAGTCATCCCAGGGAGATGCGGATTCACATACCTGACCTCTAATGAGGGAGAAAAGGTACCAATTGCATTCAAATCACACTTGTACACAGAAGCTGAACAGAAATTCAGTAATACAGAAAAAATCATTCGTGCAGTTCAAACCGCAATAGCTAGAGAAAAAGACATAGCTGACGGTAGACATATCACAGTCAGAACAGCAGAATCAGCCTTTGAGGCACTAACAACACCGTGTAATTTACCAACAACAACATTGAATCCGGAATGGATACAATGGGTGAATTCAATCACAACGGACAAAGTATACTACTACTTTGATCCAGAACTAGAAGAATTAAAAAATCTAAAATATGAAAAGACGTATCCTCTGCCAATCGACATTCTTCCTCTACGACATTACGCCTGTGTAATCTATACAGACGGACATGCTCAACCCTCCGTTTGGGGAGAACATGCATACAATCCCACATGTGAGATTACAAAAGAAGTGTGGCGCGGAGGTAAACTAAGACCTCTATTAACAAAATCACACTCAGTAGAAACTAATTCAGAACTACAAACTGAAATAATAGCTTTGAAAATGGCGCTAGATAATGCGGATCGCGAATTCCCGACGCTTATAGTGTCAGATTCATATTACTGCGTCAAAGCATACAACAAGGATTTGCAGACATGGATTCAGAACGGTTACAAAGATGACACAGATGAACCAATAAAACAGAGACTGCTCTGGGAACAGGTAGCTCTTTTGAAAAAAGAACTACCAAAGACTCACGTGACTCACTCACTGAGTCATCAACGTGATGGCGTTCACGTTGTGGGGAATTCATTGGCTGAAGCAGCCGCAGCGGCAGCCACTAAATCGGCTCCCGTAGATCGAAAAAAGCGTACATTAAAATACATTGACGGTGAAACAATGCTGGCGGTGAAAACGTCATCAAAAGGCGACTGCTCAGCGTTACCGATCAACTATCCACTCAATTATACATACATAATCGATGCAAACTCCGTCCCTTTTGCTCGAATCCCTGGAGTGGGGGATAGAGTGATTCCAAACATGGACAGGAGAAACTTGTTAATCGCAGACGCACACATGGGCGAGGGTCACAGACACCTTAAATTAAAAGATTCTCTGGAAGAATTACAATCACGGTACTGGTGGCCAGGCATGAGCCTGCACTACACCATGTTTGTAAAAAACTGCCCAAACTGCAACAGAGATCGCAGTGGGGAGAGAAGCAGTTTAATACCTCGTCGTATCAAGGCAGATAATATTACCAGCAAAAAGAATGGCTTGCGATTAACATATACAGGCTAGTTTCCACTTATAATGTAGATCACCAGCACTCGGCTGACGTCCAGACTATTATACAAGATTTGCGAGTCTAAATGGCATATACGCTAAGAGCATGCTACGTTCGACCATTGTTTTCACTCAGGCAATCCAGCCTGGGGGGGAAACATGGCCAAATGAGCACAGCCCAGCGGGAATCTTCTCACTTCCTTCCTGAGGGTACGGGATGGTGTAAAGAAAAAACCAAGGCAGAAAGCAATCTATAATGGAAAGGATATTAGGTTCGGGAGCTGGGTGGGTCAAACATCTAATAAGTGTCCAACGTAGTCTAAATAACTTGCCAAGAAATTCTCTGAAGGGATTCAGTCCGTACGAATTATTATTCGGAACTAGGATGTTGATCTCTGACCTTGATAGTCAGACTTCAGTGGTAATAGAAAAAACCTTTGATGTCAAAGACCGTTTGGCTATTTTGCAGGACTTAAACAAAACAAGAAAAGACCTGAGCAACATACAGTTGAAACAACAGCCAACAACCACTGAAGAATCACCACCTGTCCCAGCAAGACCTGTCTGGATTCCAAAAGTCGGGGATCTAGTCAGGGAGAAGATCGCGGTAAAGAAGGAATTTGGGCCTTCTTACAGAAAAGCAGTTCCTGTCTTGTCTGTCAACGGGACAAGATCAGTTGTACTACCGCCACTTGCTGGAAAAAAGGAGAACCGAGTTGTATCCATCGACCTGGTAAAACCACAACATGTGGCCGATAACAAACAGTAGGCCAAGTGGACTCCCAATAAGTAGCAGAACACCAAGGTTTGCTACCAGTACAGAGGTCCTAACAAAGAGGCTCATCACATTCGAAACGCCTACAGAAGAACAACAAGGACTATGCAACAATGCAATAGAACTAAGACCTCTGAAAACCCAAATAAAGACATTTAGCAGAGACACACCAATCTATACTGAAGTACCAAGTGAAAATGCAAGGAACAAAAATCCTGAAGCAATTGGAACAATTGACAGAACTGCATCTGGTTACTTCATCAACTTCGATGATTCCTCTGACGGCTTCAGTGAATCAAAGACACAGCCATCATCAAAATCCTTTAACCACTTGGCTGCTAAGGGTGGTCGATGAGCTTCATTGACTTTCCATTGAAATCAATGGAAAGTCCATGACGAGTTACCCTTGTCATTAGCGCTGAAGGGGTTAAAGACAAAGCGAAGGAACTTTTGAAACAACTGAAAGAAACATATCTGGTTTCTCCATGGATTGAATTTTGGGTGGGTTTTGGTGCATTTATCCTCATACTTTGGCTCATCATGGTATTTACTTTGGGACGCTTCATTGAGGGAAAATATGCTAAAATGGACACAGCAAGTCAGAACATCAACTTGGTCCTCAAACCACACACATCTTCACACGTCAAGAAAAGAGAACTTTCTCCAGAACTTTCTTCAGCCAACTTCACAGCCAATCCGATACCTGGTGGGGTAGCCTGGGACAACACTGACTATGAAATTTATGGTCCGGTCGAGATCCTGAAATACCCACACCAAATCAAGATCTCTTTGAGTGACTTTGCAAAACCAAACTCATTTGCTGATGATTGGGACTTCGAAAGTATCAACAATATGATGTCTGACTTAGTAATGTCTGCTAAATTTACAAAACATGATTATTTGCAAGGTTCTACAAATTATGATAGTATGTATTGCTATAACCATTATGGTAACCATTTTTTGCATAAATCTGCACAACCTAGAAATGTTTTAAATTATAATCAATGGGAACATTGTGCTACACCTCCAAAAGGGAGCTCTAGAACCGTGTATGACAAATATTCATATTTTTCAGGTTTTAACACAAGTAATGCTGAAACATTTTATTTTAAATTGTCAAACAAGACAGGGATGAAAACCATGATAACCAACACAAAATTGATATATTCAGATTCATTCTTTGAAAAAATGAATACATTTGGATTTGATTATTGGGACAAAAATGTTGATTTGAAAAGTGTTTGGGGTACAAAAGAATGGCAAGTACAGGGTTTAGAAGCTTTGTTTAGAGCCTGCATGATCCCAGAACAAATGATATTTTTAAATGACACTGTTCAACAAACCACCTGTCTTGGCTTAGCCAAAATCAAAGATTTAAATAACCCGTCTATTCCAAAGCCAACAATGTTTAGCAATAGCTCTGATACAGATGAAGAAATAGACATAAACCATATACTTAACCAAAACAGAACACATCCTGATTGGAAACAATGGTTGATCTGGCCCACAGATACAAATCACTGTCAAGATAGATTCCTGAATAAAACACAGGGTTTCAAAATGACCAGGCCAGACCCTAGATATCCCCAAAGACATCACCCAGGGATAATAACAACCTACAGTGTGGGCAAATTATGCCTTCAATGGCTACAGACTTCCACACTGCCTGAAATTAAGCAACACCTAACCTTACTTACTGATGGTGCTGACTTGCGTGATTTCATACTGGGACCACGCAAACAGCGTCAAAAGCGTTTCATAGCAGCCTCTGTATATGCAGCATACAATGAGGCCTGGAAGGTTACTCAAATTGAAACAGCAGAAAGAATACGGGAAATTGACCGTATTAATTTGGAAAAATCACTTTCTGTAGTGGACAATGGGTTAATGACTCTGTCCTCCAGAATTTTTTCATTGGACAGCATTGTGTCGTCAGCAATCGATATATTATCGCAAGACTTACTGTTATTACAACATGGTCAGTCACAATTGCGTTCTATTGTACAGCTTGGCTGGACGTTACAAAATCTGCGTTCAGGCTATGTGCCTTGGCGTTTAATCAACACAACGTCACTATTCCAAATCTTTAACCTTACTGATAGACAAATCGGTATGGCACAAAAGGGTGCTGATTATACAATCTTGAGCATTGAAAAACTAGAAAGATTACCACTGACAATGTCAGAACGACCTGTCAGTGAATGGATAATCCACGGAATCATAAATATTCCAATCTCAACCTTCAGGTTTCAATACTGCCAAAAATATATACAGGCTGGCATGTTCGAGAAATTGGGAAAGGGGTACCTTAAAACAACTTGGAACCTGCCCTATTCACATGCATGTGTCAGTAATAAAGGACAGAAAGTGTTTCTTAGTGGCAACAATTGTGCTATGTCACTAAGCGGCACGCTTCTGTGTAACGGAATTAGTTTGCATGGAGCCTGTGAAGGGAATTCATACAACCTTTCATGTCACCAGCAAGGCGCACCTGCAACTGAAATAGAACCATTCTTTCAAAGACTCTATAATGGGAGTTACATTCTTATTGTAGACCGCAGATGTTGCAGTCTTATGCCCGGGACTCCTTATCTAGTAACAACAACGGCGAAGGTCAAGTGCTGTGGACGTTCTTTATTCCCCAGCTCCTTTCCAGACAGGGAGGCAAGGGCATGGCCCGGTTTGAATATTACTTCTATTCGAATAGATACTTTAAGCAGAATGAAAACAGTGCTTCTTCAGACGCCTACAAGGCTCACGTCATCAAAAGAAACGTATGATCTACAAGTCGCAAGGACGACTGCAGAGATACATACATTATTATCAACTAATTCCCCCGTACATTTCGCGGAAATCCTAAGCGAAATCTTAAATATTTCTGATACCACTGGGGTCTCAAAGGTATTTAAGACAGTATTTTCGATGGCATTAACACCATTCAAAGCCATACTGGGTATTTTTCCAGATTTCGTCCATTCGATTTTTGGCGGACTTCCCCTGATCCTGGGACTAATTGCAGGAATCCTATTCCTAGTCCTTATTTTTCGTTATGGCAACCCATGTCACAGATCAAACTCTCGCGACAATGGAAGATACGATCCTAGCCATTGGATACCGGGACCGGATATCAAAAATCCTGGGACTCTCCCGGCTTAGAGACCTGAACATGACTTGGTTTCTATCATTTCGACCAATGTGGCAAAGGTGTGTTTTACCTGTACTAAGGTGTCTGCTATGCGGAGAAGAATGCGTGTTAGACACCTGTCTGACGCTACAATCGGATGCGCCAGTGGATGCAGATACACTGTTGGTTCCTACCAAGGTTCACGCTTTGTGCTGCCCTCAAAGGCTGCCAATCCTGATGACGGCATTCCTGGAATCTTCACCACTGCGATTGAAGAGTAGTGAAGTTCAAGATGAAAGCAACATCGAACAGGTACGACCTTCTGTCAGCAATGTAAATCAGAATGTCAATGGAGACAATCATGCGCACGAATGCATGGTTACCCCTATTTCCGACTTAGTGGAACTTTCCCATGAAGCTGTTGACAGTTTTTTCGAAAGCCTGAATGATATGATGTTCTCTCCAGAACAGAAATAGAGACTTTTGAGTAAACTCGCACACGGCGTTCCCTGAATTCGGCCTTCAACTTTAAAAATAAAGTCACATGAACAATTTCACTCCAGTTCACGGACAGCAATTTTTTCAGCATGCCCCTCAAAATATTTTTCTACATATTTTTTCCCGGGACACTGATCTTCTGCTTAAAGTAAGAAACTATTCCTAGAGAACTAAAATTTCTATTTTTAGATACTTTATAGACTTTAGCTGCCCGCTGGTAGGTTCACAAATATTTTATTATGTGATGAAATGGTCTCGAACTTCCTTTCTGTATAGCCATATTAAGAGCCATTTCATGTGTATTTCTCATATACCAATAAGCAATAATGCATACAAATGCGTATTTACTTTTGCATTTAATTCATAGCTTAAGTGCATACAATATATATGACTGCAATTTTTCAGTATATTTGAAAATTTCGAAATACATTTATGTATTTTGGGGTGGTAAGGTATACACTATACTCTATAGTATGTTGTACTATGTTATACTATGCATAGATTAGTAGATATGACCATAGTTAGCGTGGAGTGGGTGTCGTGTATTTCTATAGGTTCTGAATCAGTCCCCCTATTCCTGACCCTATTCTGGTTAAACTAACTATCAAGTTAACTAACAGTCAGCCCATGAGGCAAGAAAACCCCCATGATGCAGATACCGTTATCTGACGCAGTCACACTACGGCACAGGAACGTGTTATCTGATTAGGTCATAACGCTTGAGATCTAATTAGACAAGCGACATTCCTCCAGCCCCTGATAAGGCATACGACGTTCTCATAACAAATCAAACCTATGACAACCTGGATAATCCGTGCGGCCATTGTTTTGATTTCACAGAGAACTTTTGCAAAAGAATGTGCTAACGAGCAAGTCGTATGACATCTTTATTGACGTACCTATGTCCATCCTTACGTCAATCTCGGCACCTTTAAGGTATAAATATTGCCGACCTTGCCCTATGCAAACACACGCGTGGTGACAAGACGGAGCAGCCATACTTGCCGAAGCCGAGAGCAGAAGCAGACCCCGCTGGCAGCAGCCCCGCCTTCCTGACGCGCTGAGAGATGCGCTGCTATCTCAAGCCGAGAGACCCAGCACCGGCACTTCTGGGCAGCCCTCGCAGGCAGCCTGGAATATCGAGAGCAGAGAAAGAGATACCATTCCTCATCCATCCTAAATTCCAGGTACAGAACTGAATAACCCCTCACAGAGAATTCTTTAGTTATTCACTTGGCAAAAACAAACTTAACTTAAACTGTAACTTTCTATTCCCGCCCACGCATTAGACTTAGGTCAGGTACACGGGGTAGGCGTATTTAGAAACACCAGTTGAGTACGTTTAGTCAAATGTATATGTGTATGTAAATATATTTTAATCATTTTAAAACATCATATGGCTCAGAAACCATATCAATGTTTTTACAGTATTATTTTATACTATTGCTTCTAATGTATGCACTTTACTTAACTATAAGTATTGCAATAATATCGATCCATTTCTCTTGTACGAGAAAAGAGACTGATCAATAAATAACACCTTTTTATTGAACACGCCCGTCTCTTCCTTTTCTCTACATTCTGATGAGACTAAGAATGCACGTACTGACTGAGTAAAATAATTGCCTTGTGCTCACACGACTCTCGAGATTGACTCTTGATTAGGGGAGAGCAAAGTTGTCATGTTCTATGGTTGTCAGAAACTAAATCCCTTCTTGTCTAATCAGGGAAGTTAATCCTTCCTTGAACATTCGAGAAAGTTTCTAGCGAACTCTGAGCTTAGCTGGCAAACCCAAAAATTAAGTCTAGCATCGACAGTAGTAGACCTAGTTAACGTCTGGCCTAGGCCTTTACTGCTGTAGGTACTATTCCAATGCGCAGAGCCTATTGGGAAAATAGGAGCTACACTACAAAACGACTATATTGTTAATTTTTCGTAAATCCTGAACTATCCTGAACTTCCCGCTAGGTTTCTGCAAACCCATAATCGGGGAGTTACAGGGACTACCCACGATTTCTTTCAGTATTCCCTGTTGAATCATTGACTCGATCACAGGTTTTATTCCTGCAATCGTTTCCTGGGACAATTTGTATTGAGGCGTTCTTGGAAACTCGGCATTTGGCTTTACCATTATTTTTACTGGTTCTACCCCTTTAATCAATCCTATTTCTTCTCCTGTGAAATCCCATACCTCTGACGCTACTGTATCTCGTAAGTCTTGGGGAAGATCTTCTACTGTCAGAGTAGGATATAGTTCTACACAGGATTTTGAATTGGCTACCTTGAAAGTAGCATCATCGTCTGTAGTCTGTACCTCCACTCCTTGCGGGGTGCAGTATATGGTGCAGTTCAATTTGCACAGTAAATCCCTTCCTAACAGACATACAGGACTCGAATCACAAACCACAAACTGATGTTCATTCATATGGTTTCCTATCTTCACAGACACTGGTTCTGTCAATGGACTAGTCAGCCTTTTGTTTGCGACTCCTACCACCTGAATTGTTTCCCCTGACATCGGCAAGTCTGGAACCACCGCTGATCTCAGAGTTGATCGAGTAGCTCCAGTATCCACTAAGAACGTTGTAGGACACCCTGCCACTTCTGCCTCAACAAACGGCCCTCTCTGATCCACCTCTAGGACTGCCCCGAGGGTACAGTCCTCTTCACTACTCACACGTTGTCCTGTCAATGGATCAATATAATAACACTTTTCTTCCTCGATAAAGAGAGGCATTTGTTTAAAGACCTTTCCCCCTGTCGCTATTTTCGGTGGCTGTGGGAACTGGGCCCGTGGAGCCGAAGTCCCCCCTTTGGCCACCTTGCTTCCTGGAACTGTCACCTTTGGAGCTGGAACTTCTTGAACCTGCTCTTCTACTTCTAGCTCTCCATTTTCAGGGTTAAAGGGACACTCGCGTCGCCAATGTCCCACCTGGTGACACTGGTGGCACTTTGTCGTCTTTTTAAGAGTGGCAAAGTCTACCCTAGGTCTCTGACCTTCTTCATTATCCTTGTTCTGACCACTTGACTTCCGTCCCATTGTCCCCGTTCCCTGTTTCTGCTGTCCGCCCTTCCCGACTGACTGCATTTGCACCACCATCAATTTCTCCTTTAGATTCTTGGCTTTAGAATCTATTTCGTCACTATAGTATCTCGCATACCGCAGGATCTCATCTAGTGGTTTGTTTTGCCAACATATTAAATGTTGCTGAATCATCAAACAAATATCAGGTCTCAACCCCAAGACAAACTTTGACACAAACTGCCCTATATCTTTGGGATCCATTACATCGAGTCCACTGTATTGCTTGAATGTTTTCAACAACCTCTCATAAAACTCATGAACGGTCTCCTTTGGTTCTTGTCTCGTTCGGTCTATTTTTACCCAATCTATGTCCTGTGGTGGTACCTTATCTTTCAGCCAAGCTATTACCCTTTCATACTTTTGCATGACAATCTCGGACGGTCCATTAGTCCGAGCATCCCTCACTCGTTCAGTATTCGGCCATTCAACACTAGTCTTGCATGGTGTCCATAAGTCAGATGGAACCACGATGTCAAACAACGTGTTCAAATCAATCCACAATACCTTCGAGATCTTTACAAACCTTTCTACCTGCTTATACCACTCTACTGGATTGTCCCTTAACTTCGGGAATGAGTTGGTAAACGCAGCTAAGTCTCCTCTACTCCAGGGCACATGTACATAATTTCCGTTCGATATTTCTCGCAAAGGGAATGCCTCCATCTGCATTACCCTTCCCTCTGGGGTCATCACACTTGTACTCCGTCTAACAGTGCCCTTTTTCGACCACCTCTCTTCCCATTTGTCCAGTTCTCTCCACACTCTTATTCCTGATACCAACTCTCTTATGTGTGTTTTTAATCCAGTAGTTCTCTTCTCATCTAGGTCTTGGTCTGAGTACTGCAATCTGTGGTTACTCTGCAATGCCCTTGTCCTAGATAAATCTACGGCATATCTGTCTGCCAAATTGGTCAGTTTCTCATGAAACGCTCTAGCTTTCCTAGTAATATCCTTTGCCATGAACAACAGCTCATCCTGTTCATACAATTCTATCCTTTCTAAAGGCAATGTACCATCAATTATCTCATCGACATCTGATTTTAAACTGGTGACATCAAGTCTCTTTGCCTTAATTTCAGCTTTCAACACACTAAATTTAGTTACTCCATCCGCATCTCTCCCATCCCAGCTCCGAGATCTACGTTTAGGCTCCGGTGAGTTATGCGGAATCTTCCCATGCTCCCACCTCTCTAGATCCCAGGCTTTTCCATCCTCTCGGGGTGGATGGTGAAATACTCCATTGCTTCTCACATTCCCACCTTCCCCGTTCTGCCTGTTCTCTCTGGATGTATAGTAAGGCATTCCATTACTCCCCCTTTCCTCACTATTTCCCTGTGATTCCTGATTACTCGAGGCATGGCGGGACCTATCACTGTTCTCCTTTCTCCAATGTTGGACGTCTTCTCCGAGTACATGATGAAGGCACCTAAACCTATTCTGAAAAGCATGTACCATTTGGTCTCCACCTTTCTCCCAGAGACGGGACATCTCCTCACACTCTACACTCCTACTATTTTGCTCCTGCTGTTCCCTCTCCTCCGTAGGACGTGTAACTCCTCTATTCTCCTGACTTTGGCCTTCCCGCCCCTGACTGCTTTCGCTAGCCCCACAATGAGATACAGTCCCGTTACCTCTGCTTTCCCATTCTGGTTCTGTTCTTGACCTGTTACTCGGGGTTACTGCGGACCCATCCCATTCCCTCAAATCAGCTCTTAATTCTGTATAGGACTTTGGCCGCGGTCCCCTTAGGTCCATCGGTCCTCTCTGACCTCCCTGTCCTGTGTTGGGACCTACAGTTGTATCTAATGGGGTGTTCCACGTTACCGAACCTCGCAATTGCTTCCATGCATTTGTCACGTTATTCCTCCTTTCCATCTCGATCCTTTCTCTATCCAATTGCCTCTGTTCTTCCTCTCTATCTCTCTCAGGGTTATAGATCGATACTATAGGTCCTATGGTAACAGGCACTTGAAGAGCGTCTGGCAATCCAAAGGACTCAACCCTTTCGGTGGTTGGTGTTTTCTGCACCACAAACCTTCCCACTACACTCTGTACTGTACTAGGTTGAGGTGTCTCCCCACCTTTGATAGGTGTCCATTCCGATATAGGGAGTGGTGTATACCCCTCTATGGCATTCCCATCTTCCCTTGCGAGCCCTCTATCTTCAATTTCCTCAACTCTCGGAGGTGGTCTGTCTATCAATAATCTATTTATCACATTGTCCTCCGACTCGCTCTCCTCATCCTCTTCCATGAGGTTCCTCCCACCTACCACCTCCCTCATTGGATACAACTTCTCTACCTCAATCGCCTGTACCCTCCATCTCTTTGCCTCCTCGTCCCATTTTGAATCTCGCACTGCTCTTACCGATCGCGTCAATCTTTGTTGACGCCTGTCCAAATTTCTATTGTGTGCCGCCCTAATCCATGCATTAAGGGCCTCAAACTGTGTTGGTCTAGGTGAGGGTTTCAATGAGGACATGGTTGCTTTTAGCCGATGTAACACCTCTAGCTTAAACGTTCCGTACTTTGGGAACTGCATTTCCTCATTTCCTTCCGTAAGCTTATTCCAAGCCCCAATCCATAATAGCGTATGCAGCCCCACATTCGTTGCCATATAATGAGCTGGTGTACCCTCCGGCGGTGCCTCTTCCCCGTAATAATGTTCACTTCTTTTTCTTTTAAAAATCCCTTTCAAACACTTAAAACACTTCATGATTTCTCTTTTCTCCGCGTTTGTTAACTTCCTAATGACAATCTACCAATCGCCGTGCTGTTCTCGCTAACTGGCCTATCCGAGCGCGGCTTTCCTCCTACGTCACTCTAGCCGCCCAACCAGAGCGCGGCTCTAGCTAACGTCACACCAACCGCCCAATCACAGCGCGGCTCTATCCGACGTCACCCGTCCCCCTTCGCAGCAGTTCCCCTCCTTTTTCAGCTCGTCTCCTCGGTCATGCATGCATCTCATTCATACTCTGAAAAATGATTACTTCCGTCCAAGCGATCACCTTTCTTGACTGTACGCCCACAGTCTTTTCTGTAGTTGTCACCTTAACTTGACGAAATGTCTTTCCGTTTCCAGACAATCGCCTTCTCTGATAGGTTACTAACACACAGTAACTTTTGACCAGCGTCCGTTACTCATACGCTCACTCTTACACTCCCCCTATCTCGGTCCCACGGCGTTCAATGGTACCTCGTGACCTCCGTACTATGGTCGACAACTACTCTGGATGTTCGATACACCCAAAACCACTTAAGCTCTGGCCTGAACTTAAGATTTGCCAGTTCACCCGTTTACCAGGTAACCGGTTCACCAGGTTGCGCGCGCTCACAACCTTCTCTCATTCACACTACAGGCATTCAACTCCGCAAGACATTACAATACAAATACAACACAAAACACCGCAATCTGTTCACGCATGACCCTTGTTATACTCACTCTCCTCCGATACTGCTGCTTTTCTCGCACCGTCTGCACCTTCGGCGCACGATTCTTCCGCTGCTCATCTCTCGATGTCTAGGGGCCTTGGGGTAAACTAACCTCTCTAGATTACCTTCCTCAAGAAGATAACCATCCTAACTGCTACCAACTGTTAACGCGGGATTACTGGTTACTAGTTACCTTACCAGATCCCAAACCAAGTCGACTGGATCGTTGGTACCTGTCATTGAGTAAAAGGCAATCTAACAATAAGTCAATCAATTAAGAACTTACACCACTCTGAATGACCACTGACCAGGATTAAGTTTTGAAAATTTAATATAAAACCAAAGATAACTGAAGATACAAACTTCTTAAGATGAGATTCAAAAGGTAAACTGGTATCACTATGAACATAAATTCTTTGAATAATCTGAGTCTACAAAACAGAATAATGAGTACAAGTTCAAAGATCATTAGGTTTGCAAGGATAGATATGAGTTGCAACCTAAGAGTCATTACAGAAAAGAAAATTCAAGTTAGTCTGTCCCTACACTAGACTAAGTGACATCCCTACTTAACAAGATCTTTACCCCCAAAGGGTGTCAGCCGTGGTGACTTCCTAAGAAGATCACGCACTTCTCTTTGTCTCTTCTCTGATAATGGGTCTCTCCTGATCAGCCTATCTGCCTACCCATCCGCTTCCTTAGGCTCCCAAAATCATCTGCTCTCCTCTCCTCCCGGGTCGCTTTCCCTAATACAAAATCACATTTCCGATAGGAACGCCCCTTGGGACGCCCCTCACGTGGTACATCTTTGCGCGGTAAACTCCATGATGGTACTCTTCAAGACCCTCGTTAAAGTTGACCTTGGTTCCCAGGCTTCTTCTCCAGTGCGCCGATACCCCCTGAAATTCCTGAAGACTCCTACAGGCCTGCGCCAAGCGCCACTGAACAAAGCTCCATTCATTTCGACTGATTAGGACCCCTCGCACCTGCATACAGGCCATCCTACAGTGGGCCTCAGATTCCAGACTCCACCATATCTATAGGTCATAAAGCATATGGAAAGCACAGTACTTGGCGCCTCTCGACTTCTTCTCTAACGAGCACATTTCAGATCAAAGAAACATCATTATCAGTTCGAGCCTACTTGATTTATATGAAGCGGGTCCCTGCACTCTGAAAACATTTAACTTGATTTAAACAGCATTCTTAACTAACATACGTTTCTTAAAGTACACATCTATAAAGCATATATTTCAAAACTAAATTCGATAATACATTTTGGAAGAACCACGTTAACCCCACCTCACATTATTTTAGCAGCACGTTTAGATTTTCTGTGAATTGCCATGAGGCCTACACAATTGAACTGGTTTGCAAGGTTCCACTTAACTCTTACATGATTCCTTTAACATGAGAACGTGAGGTTTTCATATTCATTCCAACATTTCTACATTAGTCTCACACTGTTATGATTATTGTTACCCTAATTGAACACTCTATACATTTCACTACTGTATATAAGACACTCTGGTGCAAGGCATATGTTAACTAACTACGTGCTTGTAAATATGATGCACTTATACATTTTTTCTCAGACTAGTGCTCTCTCACTTTCATATCACCAAAAATCAAGTGATTATGGACACACTTCTGTATAAACCAGCACCTACAATTGGAAATGTGTGCACCTTAACAAATATGTTTCATATAAAAATGCAAGTGTGCATTGTGCTATCTGTTTTCCTCACTTCTACATCAAAAAATATGTTTTTAATCTGATTTCAATTGGATTCAACATGCACGTTATTGTCCCAATTTAAGGCATACAAATTGTAGGTGCTCCTACTGACCTATAAATGTTCTCTGCAAAGCACCCTATTCCTCATATGCAACATAAAATACAAATATGCTCCCCCCATCCCCTCGCGCGCACACACACCCCTCTTACTTGTGCAGCAAGAGCATCAATCCACCAAGCTGTGTTACTGTCACTCCTTTAAAGTAATGGGGACTTGTAGGTTATATAAGGATCACTGCTGGAAGCTTCTGAGCTGTCTCTGTCAGACAAAAGTCTGTACCTTGCAGGTGACAAAGTTTCAGAGGCTTTTGCCTAACTCATTGATTTATTGCCAATTTTTCTTAAGGTATTTTTGTTAAACACAATGTAATGGAATCTTAATGCTTTCATAGAATTGAAGGGCTTCAAGAATATTGTTAAGTTTTATGGGAAATCCTTAAATGATGTGCTGCTACACTAGACCACTGTCATATTTCGCACAAATGCTTACAATACACGGGTTCTCATATGCAACAACTTTGAACAAGGCATTCAAAGTAAAAGAAGGCTTTGAACTTGTACAAAGCTGGAAGGCACACAATTGGCTAGCACTGAAGAAAGAAAAACAGAACTTCTGTTAGCAGACTCACTGCATACGTCTTTGAACTAAAAACTATCAGTCCGTGTTAAAAGCATGCTTTCTGCTATTTCATAATATGAAAACACTTGGAGATTATTTAGGCGTTGGCTGCCAGTATACCAACCCACTTGTATGGTGGATCCATCATCCCACAAATCTGCCAGCCCAAAAGACGATCACTCGCTATATTTTGGGATATTCCCCTGCTCCGCAGATATCTTTTCCGACGATTGTGCTTCTGCTGGCAAGGCAGGATCACTTGCGGTGAAATTACAATACGAATCAGTCCCACTGCCATGTTTTGTCAGCTGGTATGCACTTGTGTTTTTTTTTTATCTCAGGAACAAATCCACAATGTCCACGACATGCTGGGAGTTTTCTACCAGCATGCAGAGGCCATTGATACTTTTTCTTCCCACTTAGACAGAGGAGGTCATCCTAAGAAGCCCCTCCTAAATAGCTTGGGCCTTCCAAAGTGTGAAATCTAGCAATCCTGTGGTGGACTGGCAGCCAACTCAGAGTGTCAGATGTTGGAGAGCACTAAGACTCTGCTATCAGAAATCTTTAATTCTTGCACCTCTTAAAGAAGTGACTGAGCTGCCATTTGACAGATAAGACAACCGCCAATCGAAGGTGGATTCCCTATATATGCAAACCCCTAATGTTGA